>NW_016171800.1:0-1996 GCF_001687245.7 Rhagoletis zephyria
TTTTCATCCTGATCATTTATGTATACATTTGTCTATATCTATCTCGATTCGTTTTGCCTGTTACAAACAACCGTTATGTGAACAAAGTTATAATACCCTTGTGCACAAGTGCGCTCGGGTATAAAAATACGTGTGTAACACCGTACACATGATAGAAGTGAAACTTCTTAAAAAAGGTGTGCGCATCAGGTACCTACTCACGAAATTGGATGTCTAAACATATGTTTACGGTTCGGCAAACCATTAGACGATTGAGTTACATACATACAACAATTTCATTTCATCTTATTAATTTTCTGATAAACATACATTTAATTAATTTAATCATTTTCCGGTAACACCAACTTATATGAATTCGCGCTCCTAGAATCCAAAGGACCGGGTTGTAATGGAAGTAATTGTATGTTTAACAAATAAATGAAAATGTTTATAATGCAATCAATAGATCCTTACGAATTACCAAGGCACGTACGCACTTTTGTTTGCAAAATGCATTTATTTAAGTTGAAAGAAGACAAATTCCTTTGTTCGGCATTTAATCTTACTCGCTTTCTATCTTCCAAGGCGAATTCATATATTCTTATCACGAATTCATATATGTATTCATGTGGTAGCAAGAGTATAAAAACATAAAATTACCTTATAAATTAAAAGCATAAGTATCACATGTATGCGTAGTCCAATTCACGAAATCATTTCATCGATCTGAGTAAAAACTAAGTGCATAAACTCTATTTCGCGTTATTTGTAATCACGAAATGGTGTTCATGCACTCAGTTTCTACTCAAACGCATGAAATGATTTCATGAATTGGCCTAAGCATAATGGTAGTAAATGACAGAATGAATTACAACAAACACATCCTTTTGACATGATGCAAGCCGAAAACGTTGGTTCAAATCAATCCGCAATAAAGTTGGACGTTATGCCCACAAACATTGCAATTTTGCGAGCAGTCTCATTGTAAAATCTCATTTTTACAATTTCATAGTTTCGGCTTACATTTATAAAATTCAACGAAAGCACGTACCTATTTCGGCTGAGTTATCCATTTTCGGTTATTTAGTGTACAAAATAAACGCAAATTAAAAGAGTTTGTACAACATGGCCATTAATGTAGCGATAAGTTGTACAACTTGCCAGAAAATCCAATTTTTTTGATCTTTCATACAACCAAGACATAAATTCATTCAACAGGCCCACAAACGGTGCAATCTAGAGCAAAACNAACATCGGGCGAAAATTTCAACTGCTCCTGTAACACTACCTTATATACATAAGTTGGCCTTGCTATCATTCCAACATATGTTCATCAGAGTATACCAACGAAGGACGAGTTAATACAAGGAGATAGCGGGAGCACAAAACTACCCTAGAAAATTACACGCACTATGACAAACATGAACAAATGTACAACAAATACATAATTTTTTACAATCAGTACAGTTCGCATTTATATCAACGAGCAGCTTATTAGATTTGTTTTCGTTTGTACTACATATGTGCATATATACATGTACACAAACATATGTACATACATACGTACAAATATATATACAACCATTCAAACATATGTACACAAATGAAAACATTGCTGTCTATAAGTACATACCCTGTAGGGAAACCGCGGACTAGTGAATCAGATTTCTAGTTCCGTAGTAGGTCTTTATCGCCAAAAACGAACTAGTCCGATAGGAACTAGATCCTCACCAGTCCAAAATCGGCGAAAAGTGGTACTTTTACAAACCTAATTTTTTTCAGTTTTTTTCACTAGAAATCTATATCTAAAGTGACGAATTTAGAAATAGTTCGGAACTGTAGAAAAAGGGATGCAGAACGAACTAGATCTTATTTGTCGAATTTAGAACCAGTTCGGAACTATCGAAAAAGGGATGCAGCGGGGGGGCTTGTTTACTTTACATAGATATGTGTTCGGCGGCTTTTTCGTTCAAATACGCTTCTATTCTGTGCTTCGCAAATGCTTTTTCATAGCTTG
>NW_016171800.1:5248-7170 GCF_001687245.7 Rhagoletis zephyria
GAACTGAACCACTCAGGAACAATTTACTACAAGAGCGTGCAATTGCTGGCGTATGCCGATGACATCGACATCATCGGTAACAAGAACCGTGAAGTATGTTTCCAAGTTAGATAAGGAAGCAAAGCGAATGGGTCTGGTGATAAACGAGGACAAGACGGAGTATCTCCCGTCATCAAACAAATAGTCAGCACATTCGCACCTTGGCACCCACGTCACTGTTGACAGTTATAATTTCGAGAAAGTAGAGAATTTCGTTTGCTTGGGAACCAGCACGAACACCGATAATAATGTCAGCATGAAAATCCAACGCAGAATCACTCTTGCCAACAAGTGCTACTTTGGACTGAGTAGGTAATTCAGAAGTAAAGTCCTCTCTCGACGTACGTAAACCACACTCTATAAGTCAATCATCATGCCCGTGCTGGTATATGGCGGAGAAGCATGGACAATGACAACATCNGATGTTGCGGAAGATTTACGGACCTTTACGCATTGGCGACGGCGAGCACCGCAGACGATGGAACGATGTATGAGCTTTACAACGACATGGATATAGTGCAGCGAATTAAAAGACAGCGGCTGCGCTGGCTTGGCCATGTCGTTCAAATGGACACCTACGCTTCAGCTCTGAAAGTATTCAACTCGGAACTCGCTGGTGGTAGCAGAGGAAGAGGGAGGCCGCCACTGAGATGGAAACCCCGGTGGAGAAGGACTTGTCTTCACTTGGCATTTCCAATTGGCGTCAGTTGGCACAGAAAAACAACGACTGGCATGCTTTGTTGCACTCGGCCAAAATCGCTTAAGCGGTTACAGTGCCAAATAAGAAGAAGACTTCGCAGAGGATGCCGCCATACCACCGGAGGAAATCAGAGAACTGGTGGAGTACAGTGAGGAGCTGCGCCTCCCATTGGTCATTGGATGTGATGCCAACGCACATAACGTTCAGTGGCAGCGCTGACACCTATAAAAGGGGTGAGCTTCTACTAGACTTTATATTAAGTAAGGACCTTAGTATCTGCAATGTAGGTTGTAAGCCTACTTTTGTAACTAGGGTAAGGTATATAGGATATTACTCTTGGGAACACCTGGGCTGATAACTTGATCTCGGGCTGGAGGGCCTGCTCAGAGCCCTTGATGTCAGATCACATTATCATACAGTTTTCCCTACAGATCTCCATGAAGAGTGGCATGCCCAGTAGGAATCATAGGAAGACCGACTGGGACAGCTATCGCAGACTATTACAGGCAAACCTATGCCCCAAAAATGTAGGGAACAGGGCTAAACATTGGGTGGAACTGGAGGCGAAGGTCGGTAACTTAAATGAGGTTTTAACGTAATCACGCAAACGTCAAGCTGTGAAGCTGTGTTTTTCTGTGATCTGCTTAAATTTTGTGTTCGATAAAGCTGTTTACGCTTATTAAAGTAAAAAATTAAAAAAAGTGTTAATAAACTTCTGGTGCACAATTTAAAGATAAGTAAAACATCAAAATTTCCCGTAGATTTGATTAATTTAACTTGATATTCTTAATTGCATGTGCCGAGTATTTTGTTTCATATAATATATTGTTGTTGTACAATTGTTTTTGTTTGTGCACATTGATTTTGCTCTTTTTGTCTTTTTGTCATTTCTGCTGTTTCATCTTTGTCACAGCTGTTTGCGTTGTGTTTATTAGGTGTCTAATATACAGTGCATTTAAAACTGTTCNCCAGGTCCCCGGAAAGAGGCGAGAAAATCTTTAACCGTGCAAAACGTACTGGGAACTGGGATGACTAGTTGTCAGCCCTTATATTAATGATAATAGATTGGCGCTTACACATATGTTAGTGTTTGGCCGAGCTTCTCCTCCGATTTGTGGCGTGCGCCTTGATGTTGTCACACAAAGCGGAGGGACCTACAGTTTTACGCCGACTCCGAACGGCG
>NW_016171800.1:7310-13911 GCF_001687245.7 Rhagoletis zephyria
CTTACCACCTATAATAAAGAGATTCGCGAGGCCAAGATAAACAGCTTTAAAATGTTGAATGTTGTGAATGAAGGCATCACCTCCACTCCGGGGGCTGCCAGATTGCACAGAGAAATAGCTATAGGCACAGGTGAATACCACTTGGCGATAAAACTAACTTCTGACCACCCACTTCCCAGGAGCATCGACTCCGGTAGCAGAGGATAGCGGCGAATATTATAAGCCCGCTGCGGAGGACTGGAAGACGGCAAAATCCCTGTTCACTTGGTCGGCCGTATGATGGGCCATAGATTCGTTTGAACCCTATAAGGCCCCAGGGGTGGACAGCCTATGACCGATTTTACTCTGGAAAGAACTGGGTCTGCTTACCCCGATCCTAATCAAGATCATGCAGGAAAGTCTGGCACTGGCTTATCTCCCACAGCCGTGGAGGAGGGCCTGTGTCAAATTCATTCCTAAGATAGGTAAAAAAGACTACTCGCTGGCGAAATCTTTTCGCCAGATTAGCCTAACATCGTTCCTTTTCAAGGCGATGAAGAAGATTATAGACATCCACATAAGGACCACCACCCTTACGTCATTGCCGTTGCACCATGGGCAACATGCCTATCGCGCAGGTAGATAGAAGCACTGTTCCAACTGTCAACTACCATACGGAATGCTAGCACTCTGTGCATTTTTAGACATTGAAGGAGCCTTTAATAACACCTCACATGAGGCAGTAGATCGAGCTCTAGAGAGAAAGAACATAGCCATCCCGATTCGAAGTTGGATCGATACAATGCTGCGAAAAAGACTGGCAGAGACCGTAGCTGACAATAATATCATAGAGTTGATGACAGTAAAAGGCTACCCGCAGGGTGGCGTCCTGTCTCCTCTTTCTTCTTCTTCTTTTTTGGCGCTGTAACCGCCTAAGCGATTTTGGCCGAGTTCAGCAAAGCACGCCAAGTAAACGAAAGCAGTGACGTGGGTGCCAAGGCGCGAATATGCTGACTGTTTGTTTGAGGACAGAAGATACTTCGTTTTGTCCTCGTTTACCACCAGACCCGTTCGCTTTGCTTCCCTATCCAACTTGGAAAAGGCAGAAAAGACTTCGCGGTTTTTGTTACCGATGATGTCGATGTCATCGGCATAAGCCAGCAATTACACGCTCTTGTAGTAAATTGTTCCTGAGCGGTTCAGTTCTGCAGCTCTTATTATCTTCTTCAATATCAGATTAAAGAAGTCACATGAAAGGGAGTCGCCCTGTCTGAAACCCCGTTTTGTGGTTAACGGCTCGGAGAGGTCNGCGTGCCTCTGACCATATTCTGCACAAGAGTTGATTTATGCACCTTATCAACTCCTCGCCGCCGTACTTGAATAGCTCAGCTGGCAGGCTATCAGCTCCAGCCGCTTTGTTGTTTTTCAGTCGCTTTATTGCTATACGTACCTCGTCATAGTCAGGCGGTGGAACGTCGACTCCGTCATCATCGACTGCGGGCTCGGGTTCTTCTTCTCCACAACTTTCCTTGCTGCTACCATTTAGTAGGGCGGAAAAGTGTTGCCTCCATAATTTAAGTACGCTCTGGTCATCGGTCACTAGGTCGCCATTGTTGTTCTTACAGGCGTTCGCCGCGGTCTTGAAACCTTCCGTAAGTCGCCTAACCCTCTGGTAGAATTTTCGGGCGTTCTTCCTGTCGGCCAGCATCTCAAGCTCTTCGCACTCACGTATTTCGGCCTCTCTCTTCTTATTGCGGCAAATACGTCTCGCTTCCTTCTTCAGTTCCCTATAACGGTCCCACATGGCTCGCGTTGCGCCCGATCGCAGCGTGGCCCTGTAGGCGGCATCTTTTTTCTCTGCGGCTTCTTGACATTCCTCATCGTACCAGTTGTTCTTTCGGGCTCGCTGAAATCCAACTACTTCTTCGGCGGCGGTACTTAATGATCGGGAAATGTGGTTCTACTGCTCGCGTGTGTCGGATTGTTGAAGAGTGCTCTCAGAGAGCAGGTGTGTGAGTCGAGTGGCGAATAAATTGGCCGTCTGTTGTGATTGCAGCTTTTCGACGTTAAGCTTTCCTTGCATTGTTGGGCGCACATTTTTTTCTGCACAGAGGCGGGGGGGTATCTTGGCTACAGAAAGATAGTGGTCCGAGTCGATGTTTGGCCCTCGGAGTGTACGTACGTCTAAAACGCTTGAAGCATGCCTTCCGTCTATCACAACATGATCGATTTGGTTTCTCGTTTTTCGATCTGGATACAGCCATGTAGCTTGGTGGATGTTCTTATGCTGGAACCTAATGCTACATATTGCCATGTTTTGGGCCCCGGCTAAGTCGATCAGCCTCAGTCCGTTATCGGACGTTTCGTCGTGGAGGCTGAATTTTCCGACAGTGGCGCCAAAGATCCCTTCCTTGCCTACCTTGGCATTAAAATCGCCAAGAACGATTTTGACATCGTGTCGAGGGCAGCGTTCATATCCTTGGACGCGTCATCCTTCTCTTCCGCCTCTTGAAGTACCACCACCTTGGCAACACTGATTCTACATTCTAAATAACATAAGACACGAATGCACAAAAAGCTAAGAGAATTTTTGTGGAACAGGAAAAGGTATGAGGTGCTGTTTGCATGAATTATTGTGGCTTGTGATAGTTTTGACTGATAAACTCGTTTCATACGTAGACAGGTTCTAAAATTAGTTTTTGTTTCGCACAGTGGTTCGGCTCCATACATTTTTTGGAAAAAAAAGAGTGGTCCTAGGTCATTGAAATTTTTCACACAGGTTATATGTGAGCTAGTTCCATAAATAGTTGAAATCGCTCAACCCCTTAGGGTACCTCCCTTAGACCTATAAACAAAAATTTAGATACAAATTTTAATTTCAGCCCAAAAAAGGAAGATATCTTCACGAAACTTGGCGCATAAGTTACCCTCATGAAGGGCATTGACGGTAACAAAAATAGTTGAAATCAGCCTTTTCCTAGGGGTACCTCCCTTGGACCTATAGTAAAAATTTTTAAATACAAATTTTTATTTCAAGTAAAAAAAAAATAATATATTTTCGCGAAACTTGTCAAATAAGTTACTCTCATGAAAGGTATACACAAACCCAAAAAAGGGCGTGGCTGTTTGCCAATCACTTCTCATACACCTTTCACACACAAATAAAGATATATTTTTGTTATTAAAATGGAGCCATTGTCAAAATTTGATTTTCCTGATATTTATATTTACAATAAAATCGAAAATATAACTATATATGGAAAGAAAAAATATAACACAAATTTTTAATTAGTTAGCATATCTTGACAACAGGATCCAATTCCATAGACTTTTAGTTGGGTTGACGTCTTATGGACGTTATATAAGCATCAGAACTTGCCAGCAATCGATTAATAAGATCTGTATTTGTAGAAATTCTATCAGTTTTCCTAGAAAACATAAGCCTATACTTTCTGTAATCCTTATTCCGTGCTTCTTCAGCTTCCTCTGAAAGCATTCCAATAGGTAGTATTGCAGCATCAATTATTTGTTTTCCATGCAAAAGAATTTTGTAAACAGTGACGGGCGTATAATAGAACTAAAAATATATATACCGCTATAGCAGCAGCCTTGTATCGTTTAGCACGCTCACCGCAATCACTAAACTCCTTACTCTTTCTTCCTCTCCTCCCACAAGTAGATTGGCTGCTACATGGAAAATCTACCACAAATATGTCTAAAAATGGAAAACTCTGTTAGATTTGATCAGTGTGTTGTGGCATTTCAAAACATACTTTTAAGCCAAAGTTTGTATTAAAAAAAAACCGAAATATCTCTCTTCGAATCATCCCATCGCTTTTGAAATTTACCCACAAATCGCTTCGATATATTTCGTTTCACTACGGCAATATCATGAGGTGTTAGCTCCTCGGTATATAGCTCGATAAACTGCGTTAACGAATTTACATTTCGATCACAGTTTATAAATTCATCACTTAATTCTTTATAAGAAACTGAAAATACACTCGTTGTTTAACCCTAGAACACTAACAGTGTTGCCATTTTAGCCGTTTTCCGGCTAGATTTAGCCGGTTGCGATAGCAAACAGCCGTAGAAATTTCGATTTAGCCGGCAGCCGATTTGTTAGCCGTTTTGCAGAAAAAAATTTGCCGTTTTTAGCCGATTTTGCTATTTGCCTTGTTTTCTTTTAAATATGTATATATGTTTCCATTTTTGACTAAGCGACCCAAAATCTGTTAGAAATGGCTACTAGCCTTGTCGTGGAAAAAAATTTCATATCAGGCAGGGTTGTATGAAATTGGGCCGATTTCGCTTATTTTTATTTTAAACGAAGAAGGGATTTTCTTCATAAAATGTTTGTTATAAATGTCTTAATTTTAAGTGTGAAGTTTTATTCGCAAACTTAGGAAATAAGAAATTGTTTCACTGTTAAGACACTTAAGATGCGTTTGTGTTTGGATTTAGTGCCAACAAACAGAATAAATATTACATGTAGATAATGTCTTCCCAGATAGCGCATATTCAATTCTGCCTAAATTACAAAACATCATTTTTGCCCACTCCCAAAGGTTTAAGGTAAGGGAAAAATTGATATTTTCAAGCACTATGTGCACATTTGTATTTTTTTTAAAAAACTTTTTTGCTGAGAACTTATTTGAATTCCGAAAACCGAATGCCAACTTGAATTAAAGGAGCCAACACTGAAGTGAGTCAAAACGAAAATAAAAGAGCACAAATTTCTATGTAAAGCAAAACTCTGTGGGAATCCTACGAGACATCTGCCGGTCGTCTAAATGGGAGATCTGCAGTCTTTTGGCATCATATTTTACATCAGAATTGAAGGGATTTCTGAAAAATCTGACCAGTTCTTTTGTGAAACTGTGATTTTGCGTCCCTTGTCAACATATGGCATCGGTTGATGTTAACTTAAAGTCGTTGTTTTACTGCCTTAAAATTGAAGGGAACTTTTTACAGCGTTTTTTATATGTATTGGTTTCTATTTGAGTGTATTGAGAATCGGTCAGTCTGAAAAGGCCTTGTAGGGAAGACAATAGGTTTGTTCGTCGAAAATCCAGCGAGAATTATCACTCAAAATATCAGGTAGTAAGAAAAAATGCTCCCAAATTCTCTCTCATGTAGAGAAACTTGCAATTTTCTGTACGAACGCAAATTTGCAAGTTTTTCTGCCAGCTAGTGTCCACGGTTGCATTTCAAACAAAAGAAATTTGTATAGAATTTTTAAAATTCTTTCAGAGGCGCAAAAAACAGGATCTACGTGTATATATCTTGTCAGTCCGACTTTCCTCAACCTACGTTTCAATTTCTTTGTCGGGTTTACTATATCGCCTCTGGTTGAGATTGCATTCCGATTAAGAATACAGTTTTTTTCTGCCGAGTACCTTTCAAATCATTGGATTAACTAAATTAATTAAGTAAACAAGTATTAACTTACGTTTTTCATTTTAAAATCGCTCCAATTTGTAAATTTTTAAATTTAACGAACTTGTTTATTCAAATTATCGTCGACAAAAAATCCAACCATGTGCCACAATCATATGTTTTTCCTAATTGCAAATTCTTGCTGGCAAAATTTTTTCCTTTCTTTTTACTCGTGATTTATTTAAATAAAACATGTGAAATTTAGTTGAAACATTTTAGCCGTTTTTAGCCGGTTTTATTTGCCAATTTAGCCGGTTCGTCCAAAAAGTTCTGGCAACACTGAACACTAACGTTCGCCTGAGTTTAATACTCAAGTCAGGAAAGTTATAAAACAAAATATTTTTGTATTTTTCTGAGCAAGAGCTCTTTATTTGAATTCGTATAATCTCGAACTCCTTACATGTTTATGCTTACATCTATTTATACCATTTCTACTACTGATGATAAATGGTGTTTGTTATTGGTTTAGTGATTAAATTTGTTATTGAAGGTTGTTTACAATGTTATCATATTCTTTTGTTACTTATGAGACAAACATGTTTATTTGTACATTATAGTTTATGTATATATGTAATGTATGTGACCAGGCATGTTAGCTATGTATGTAGTGTATGTATGTATGTAATATATGCAGTATATGTATNTTGTAGTGCACGAGGGTGGATTGAAAAGTCGTTAGAATTGCGACATCTATCGGTCATTAATTTACTTAATTATTGTGAATGTTAAAAGTGAACTGTCAAAAGCGAGCTGTCAAAATTTCATAACATATGGTCAAACGGTACTTTTTTGAGAATTATTTTTGCAAAACACTATTGTATTTTTATTAAAAATGGAAAAAAGTGAACTTCGTGCTGTTATAAAGTACTTTCATTTGAAAGGTTTAAACCAGAAACAAATTATTGAGGAGTTGCAGACAGTATTAGGGGAACATGCACCCTCAAATGCAACAGTTTACAATTGGGTAAACGAGTTTAAACGTGGTCGGATAAGCACCAAAGATGAGCCACGCTCTGGGAGGCCAAAAGAGGTTACGACTCCAGAAACGGTAGAAAAAGTGTACAAAATTGTCACACAAGATCGAAGAATTAAATTGAGAGATATTGCTGACATTGTGAACATTAGTTATGAACATATGAATAACATAATACATGATGAATTAGGTATGAAAAAGCTTTCAGCA
>NW_016171801.1:0-13910 GCF_001687245.7 Rhagoletis zephyria
ATGATTTTTATTTGGCGGTACATAGTTTCTCATGGCTCAGCGCACAATTCTTCACAAAGTTATTTCTTTTGTAGGGTTGGCAACTTCGGCAAATATGTTGAGGGTCGTGTCCTGTTCTTGTATTGCATGCTCTACTTTATGCCGCGCTAACGTAGATTGAAAGCTAAACGAGAGGATGTAATTATGTATCTATGGTCTTAGTGCCAAATGATAACCTACAAGTCGACCGGTATAATTTTTATTATTTACCGTCTGGACTAGGTGCTGTTGTCTAATCAGCGGTCTGGCATAAAAATGCTCAATAGCTTTGAGACCTAGTTTTTCACCAATCCTTAAGCTTAAGTGGGACTTAGCTACCCACATCGAAAGAGCAGATACTCATATGGACTGAAATATATCCGACCGCAGATGAGTTGAAAGACCACCCTCGGAAAGTTAAGCGACCACGCCGAAACGTCTGACAATAGATTTAGGCTTATCGACTTCGCCAGGTTGTCAAACATTTTATGTATGTAGCATGAAGAACAAGGCTCCATTATAAAAATATTCATCAAGCTGTGCCCGGATTGGGAAAGGATAAACCCAATCGAGCTATGAGGGATATTAGCCTATTTGCAGAAGTTTTGAATACCAAGATAAATACAAAACTACAACGGGCACCAAGTAACCAATGTCTAGAACATACTTGATGTGCACTTTTCCACCCTGAAAGCAGTGGAAAATTTGAGTCCGAGCTACCAGTCGATGGTAACGAAAGAAATGTCCCACCGCACGACTATCACGAGGTACGAAATGCATTTTGATGCTGAAAAAGAAACAAAGCTGTTACAGTTATCTCATCTGCGATAGAAAGATTAGGTCGGGAAGGACTGGACATCACTTGGTATTTTTAAATTCGCGTCAGTTGGCACAGAAGAGGAACGACTGGCGTGCTTTATTAGACTCGGCCTAGGTCGTTTAGGCGGTTACAGCGCCAAATAAGAAGTATACTTGTATTCGTATCGTTAATGCGAAAAGTTCCTCAACATTTTTTTTGCTAAGCAATCCAAAAAGTTTATGCATATTTATTTAAATAAAAAATTTGCCACATTTCAAATGTTATGACTTTAAATATATTTAAACTAGTCGCTGGAATGAAATATAACACCAAAGCAAATAATTAAACTAAACAATAACTGCCATTTAACTGTCATAAATCCTTCAAGTTTTATTAGGCTAATCATAAAGCAGCTAGAAGCCATTAGTGCATTGTCGGTATTTTTTAATTTTTTTCAGATTCGTGGTACAGTTTTACGATCTCACCTCATGGCTATCAATTTTAGTTTTAGAAAAGAGTAAAATGATGTTTCGCTCAAATTGTTGTGTGCAACATATACACAAGCGTATAAATTAGTTTAGTTTTCCGCATTTTTATTTATGAAAAAGCAATTCGAACGCCCTACTGGTCTCTGTATATGCAAAAAAAAGTGCATACCCATACATGTGCAAATATACAACTACCATGTATGTATATATATTTTGAGTAAATAAACATTGTTTTTCTGCTTATATGTATCTACACATGTTTGCGTGAAAAGCCACAACCACAGTTGCTCATTTTACATGTGTCCTTTACTCCTTTGTTTTGTTGTATTTGTTTTATTAAGTTTTCTTTTTTTAATTATTTTTTCATGTCCTGCCTCTGCCTGCTTGTTTTACCATAAAAGTTAAATATGAATTAAATGCAACCGATTATGTTAAAAATAATTTAATAGCCTGATGTGAGAATTTATGTTGCTTCAATTTTACATGTTCGACTTGAAGCGAAACAATGAAAAGCCAAATAAACCAAAAAAAGGAAATGTTTGCTGTTATGAGTTATTGTAGGTCATAAATTAATATGTTTGCCTATTTTCGTTTTTAATTATTTTTAAGCGGATTGCGTAAATCGATTACGTTTTTACTGAACTTTGTTTGTCACATTTACTTTTGCAAAAAGTAAAGTAAAAAAGAAACGACAAAAAAATTTGAACTCTCTTCAGAGAGCAAGCAAACGCGTATTTGATCTTAGTTATATGTTTTGTTGTTGTATGCAACAAGTTTTATATTTTTCCGAATTTTTTTTACTAAAATGTGGTTAATGCTACAACAAAAACCACTACACCACGCACTGCTAACCACTACAGCACGGCGGCTACCAAAATGTACAACCAGTTAAAAAAGAATAATTTCTAGTCTATTAAATTACCAAAGAATTATGTCCAGTATACTAAAAAATTATGTTTAGTTTTTGTAAAATTTTATTCAGTCATTAAATTTATAAAGATTTATGTCCCGTTTTTAATTGATCAAAGATTTATGACGAGTTTTTAGATAAAAAAAAAAACAAAAAAAAAAAAACTTTTAAGTTACCAAAAAAATTTTTCCCCCGTTTTTAAATGTTTTTTTTTTTTCAAATTACGAAAAGATTATGAAAGGTTTTTAAATTTCCAAAAATTATGTCCAGTTCTTGTTCGGCAAAAATGTAAGTTAATCTTTTAAAATTCCAAACTAATAACATATAAATAACAAAAAATATAGACATAATTTTTAGTTTTTATATGAGTAAAAATTTTTGTTCAGTTTTTTTTTTTCAAACTATCAACGATTTATTTCCAAATTTCAAATGACCGAAATGTTTAATTAATTGTTAGGTCATTAAAAGATTTTGTGCAGTATTTTAATTATAAAAAAATGATTTCCAATTTTTAAATGCCCAAAAATTTGTGTTCAATATTTATGTCCAATCAAATAATGTAAAATTTTTAAAAGATCAAAAATGGAGTTTTTACTTTTTAGTTTTCATATCAACACTTACTACGTAGCTGTAGCTATATTTTTACCACGTTCATATTATCTTGGTTTTTTCCTACTATTTACATACAACTTACATACAACGATTCGATTAATTCCCTTTCTTCACTGCCGTAGCTATTACTCGTAATTTTTCCGAGCTGCAAATGATGCATGAAGATTTATTCATACACACGTATTTTCCACCTTAAGAGTCATTTAAGCGCATTGCACTCGATTAAGCGATTTTCCATTTGCTATTTATCACCTTTATTTTTGTTGTTGTGGTTGTTATACATATTATGATACTTGAACACTTGCCATTCATTTAAAAATATGTACTTCATTTAGCTGTGCAAACCTGTAATGGACGTTGAGTGCCACGAAAATCTCACAGAAGCAGAAAAATTTGTGTATTTTTTTCTCTCCGTTTACGTTAACCAACCGCAAAAAAAAATAAAAACAAACAAAAACAATTCGGTTACATACGAAGTGAACGATGTCCTTGGCCTCAGTACATTAACATGAATTTCGATGCTGTTGTATCGAAGCAATGTGTAATGTTACATATATATCGATGGTCCTCTGCAATAACGACACAGCTCAAAAAAAAAAAATATTCGCCGAGGTAACGCAATTTAAAATTTTCTTGTTTGTGAATTTCTTTATTTATTTATTTGTGAATTTCTTTATTTATTTATTTTTTATTATGTATTATATATAACTCACGTGATATAATCACTCTACGGAAAAGTGAGTCTGCTTAAACAAAGTTAAATTTTTGCTATTAGTTGTGTTATTTTTTAATCGAATTTAATATGAAAACTGTGATTATTTTCAAACCAGTTTAAAAATTTTCAACAAGTTTTAAATTTTCAAAAAAAAATTTTAAATTTTCAACAAAAATTTTAAATTTTCAACAAAAATTTTAAATTTTCAACAAAAATTTTAAATTTTCAACAAAAATTTTAAATTTTCAACAAAAATTGTACCTTGTAAATTTTTATGTAGCTAAATGAAAAAATCGTTTTACTCACAATTTTGTTCCATTTAACTAATTTCTCCTCATTATCTTCGCATTGCAGGTATACCCACACGCTTTCGCGCACACGTTTTCGCTCAAGTGTTCTTAAGAACAAAAAAAAAAAACACGAAAATACATTAACTCAAAGCTCATAAACAATCTGGCTTAGTAGTCGTATAAAGGGGCTTAACTTTGGTACAGCGTAAAATTTATTACATTTTATAGTGTGACATTGAGCGCTTTTGTAAAGGGTAAAATGCTAACTGAATGAAAAAATAAAAATAAAAATAGTTTGAAGTGGTGGTACACCACATATTTGTTTATTATTCGCCTTTTTTCTGAACAGCAAAGGTATAAGTAAATGTATTTTTTTTGTGCTAAAAATTCGTTTAAATAAATAATTAAATTTTTTAAATATCCTTTTTTATACAAAAAAATCGCTATTATTCAATTATATGTAGTACAGGATTCTCAAACTTTGCTGAAAATCATGGGATGTAAATACATTTGAGGTGATGACAGCCTGCGTAACTTATCTACAAAAACAGCAAACATGATGAGAGAATAGAATTAACGAGCTTTTAACAATTGCTTGGTGAAATCAAGGAAATGCTACTAGGTACATATGTATGTAGTTTGGTATGTACTATATAACAAAATGTCAACTATTTTATATTATTAAGTAAGTCATTATAATACCCCAGCAAAATTTCATCATCGGCTACTTTGGCTACTTTCTAGCACATCGCGTCTTCGTCAGCACAGCTCCTTATTCCGCCAAGAACTGTAAATAATTTTTTATTAAAAAAATTTGAATCCATTTGAAGCAATTTGAAAGCTGGACATATGGAAGCCATAAAGAAACCGGAAATAAATGTTCAAATGAATTAAGTGCTTGGCCTACCTTTAAAACATCGAATAAAAATTTTAGTTAATTTAGAAATTGAAAATAAATGTTTGGCTATTTATTTATTTATTTATTTATTTATTTTTATATTGAGGAACATAGTGTTTTTTTTTGGTCGTCAAAAAATTCGTTTTGAAACTTTAAATGGAAAAGTTCCTAATTTTAACAACCAACTAAAATAATTTTTTTTTACTCCATTGCCTAAAAATATGTGTTATCCTCATTTTGGTTACGCATCATTTTAAATAAATGCTAACAATTTAAGTATGGGCGCGAATTTACCCCACCATGTAAAGTCTTTGCGAACTATTTTACTCACCCAAATATGTCGATATTTATGCTTACTCGTATGTATGTCTAGCCCTAAAGGTTTTCGATTATTCATACATACAGACATATGTAAATATGTGAGTTTGTACACACGTGTTTGCCTTTGTGACAATTTTGCTTTCGCCTCTGGCATTGCCGCTATCAACTCATTGAAGAATATGTTACGCATACATCACGGTGTACCTGCAAGCCAGCATACATGGCGTATGCGTAACTGTTTTTTTTTTTGGTTTTCTACACACCTGTAGGTAAATGAATTGAGTGTGATTTCCAGTCAATAAATCAATTTCAAGCTTTACCACAAATTTTCGAGGGGCTTTAGAGGCAGAGCGAGCATATTCTGTTGGCTGGAAACCAAAACAACAACAAGCCATACTATAACTTACATAAAAAGAGTGTACATACATAATAATATGTATTTTTCCCACATTTTGATGTCCTCCCCCCCCACACTCGCGCGAGTGTGTTCAATTAAGTGCGTACTGATTGCTGCTTCGTCACTTTTATTTTATCCGGCTTGTTGTTTTTTTTTTGTTTTACTGCGACACAAATTTCACCACATTGTTACGATGTGTTTTATCTGTATTGGTATGTATGTATTTTGTAGTGTGTGTCGAAAATGTTGCTTTTTATATGCTCACTTCATTTGTCGTATTTGCTGCTAGATGCCTTTGTTATTTTTGGTTTACTCAATTTTGGGTATGTTTTTTTCTGGCAGTTTCTATGTACGTATATTGGCTGTTATACGCACTTGCATATATATTTTTTATGCTTCCTTTTGTTGCTGATTTCCTGCTGCGCAGCTGAACTTTCGATGAGGCTTTCAATTTTTTTTTGTAGTTTTACCACATGTGCTGAATCGGCTACTGTTTTTTTTTTTGGTTCTACAGTTTTTCATTTTCCTTGAATTTCGCATAGCCCATAACTCTATGCAAATGCTTTCCAACTGCCGATTTCACGAGTTTTCATGATACCAGTAAAGATAAGCAAACGTCAATCAAACTGTTGTGGGAACATACAGCTTTTTGTTTTCTGCTTGATTTAGCCAGCAATTCGATACTATTTTTAACATTTTTTCCTTACTTTAAAAAATTTTTCTTCGTGTGCAAATTTCACTAAATTTTATTTATTTTTTTCTGCGATTGCCAATGTATTATACGAGTAGTTTCACATCTTTTTGCCAGTTTTGCGAATTTCTCGTACCCAAAATTTCTCCGTACATCCCTTACTCCTAATTGCCCGCACATCACACTTTACTAAATCTATTTGCATATGGAAAATGTTTCAACAATAAAAAAAATATTGCCTACCAGGCGCCTAAGCAATAACTAAAACGAATTTAAGCTGAAAATCCCTAAGCGCCCCAAAAGCGAGCACAGCGCGCGCCTAATCATGACTGTGCGCTTTTTTGGTGGCGATAACGTCAAATCGCTTGTTTTTGCTATGCCAGCAGCCATCTCTTATGCTTTTTATTTGCAGTCATCTTTCTTAATTTTATTGTTATTTTTATTTTGTTGCTTCGACAGCGCATCTGTAAGCTTCTTTATGCGCCTAAAGCGCTGTGGGATATCAGTATATTTAGGTTTATTCACATTGAGCGCAATATGAGATAAAAAAAATAAGCCTTGGGTTTTATGCGCCAACTTTTGTGCCTTCTCATGTTACTTATACGCACTGGTGGGCTTTGTGATACTGCTAATGCGGCTCAGAAGGCTGTGAAAATTTAAAAGTAGCTTACATTTACTACATATATATATAAAGGTGAGTTAGGCTAAATGTGTTATAAATTTCGAAGGCTAGAAAGAGGTGTGTGTGTGGTTGTCTTCGGTGTTTGCGTTCAATTTGATACCTCAAATGTTTTTTACCTCAATCAATAAAATGTTCCACTAGAAATTTTTTGTAAAAAAGCCCATCAGTTTATTAATGTTTGTAAAAGAAATTACACCTGCATAAACTCAATGATGAAAGCTGCAATGAATAAATGACATAATAACTTAGCGAATTTTCCTTTTCGGGAGCTAAATGAATTTTCTTAAATTAGTTCAGAGGAAGAGCAAATTACTTGGCATGAAAATATTTTACGGTCTGTTAGCTTTCGTATTTGGTTAGTGATGTGGCGCTTTTTTCCGAATTCAGATGCAGCAATTTCGGCTAGCGGCGTCCACCCCTCTCCGGGCGTTAATATCTACCACGTCATTGCTAATAACTCCACTGTGTTCTGGTATCCAAATGCGGTAAACCCATTACCTGCTTGAAATGAGTATTAAAACCCGAAGGCAGTCTCACAACAGCTTTAAGGTGGCCTCGTGTGATTTCGGTGCAAGGAGCGCTGCGCTTTTTTCAGAATGTGTATGGATTTAGCTCAGACATATCTGTGTAAGAACGTAGTCAACTTGCCCCATGCTAGTGAATATGAGGCTTCTGGCCAGCTGCTCCAACTTCATTGTGAGTCTTGGAAACGTCCGTATGCCAAATGCGCTTGTCCTTCCAGGGTTTTAATCGTTCAATTGCCCAGTTGATTCTACTAGAGAAAAAAAAACATAAATCTATATTTGAATTGCTACCGGATTGCTTACGGGGCATGGCCAGGTGCAGGAAGCACTGTCAAACACACGACTAAAATGGTTAGGAACCTATAAATTCGAAAAGTTAAAAGGCACTTCAAAAGTAAAGCTTTAAGGCCTAAAATCGAACTCCAACTGGCATCGCTGAGGACCCATCGGTCTGTGTGAGGCTAAACGGAGCCCAGATTAAACTAGCCTAACCTAAACGATGTGCGAAGTTAAACTTAGTAAACCTGAAAGTGGATGGGTGTAAAAGCATCGTAACCTCCACGTGGTCCCCTGAGATGAGTATTGTTGTAAACAGTAGAGGTTCTTTCTCACCACGTGTGTGTGCAGCTATTGGCGCTGTTCTCTTCGCACCAGTGATTATCACGCGGAATAGTCTTTGTAGTTTGCTGAGTTTGGTCTACGCGTACTTTATTTCTTCCACTAGATGGGCACATCGTACGCTATAATGTCTTTTAAGATGGTACCAAACATCCACCATGCCAATTCAGGTGTGATACACCAGTTTCCCCCCATTAGTTTTCAGCAAAGTCAGATGCCAGCCCTGGCCGTTTGAATGGCTTTATCTATTTGCGGATTCCATGTGAGCTCGTCACCAAGGTTAACTCGCAGATATTTGACCTTTTTAGAGAAGTGAATCTTTTCTAATTGTAGGAATGGTTCTAGAAATTTGTCCCTTTTCCTTTTCCTGGATAAAATGGCTATACAAGTCTTCTAAGGTTACGTTTAACCACTTTTACTGCACCATTTGACGATTTTATTCAACGTAAGGGGTCTTCAAACCTACCGTAGCCCTGAACAGCGAAGCCCACCTAACCAAGAAGGCAGAGTTCATACTGGCAGGCATCCCTTCGTTGCTAGGAATCTTTCCTGTCCAAGTGAGACTGGGTGAATTGCGATTTGAAGCTATGTAATTCTGAATTCTTTTTGTGAGACCATTAGGAGAGAAAAACTAAAACCGCAGTTTTCCTATGTTACGAAAGTTTTATTTTGAAAATATTTATCGACAGTGCTGCCACCTGTTTCAAAGTCGAATTCAATATAACAAAAGTTGTTTTGTAAAAAAATTTTTAAATTTAAATGACATACATATTACAGTGCAGGTACTGATTTATCGGAGTTTTCGTATTTCTGTCCTTTACCGTTGAAAAATCCGAAAAAGTAGTCACTATAAAAAATTTATGAAAAATCAACGCAATTTTTTAGCGGCTTGAAATTTGCAATTCGTAAGACCAAAATTATATATGGGCTATAAAACTGCATACACAAAAATATTGTAAAGATTCAGATTAAATTGATGAAAATTTAATGAATTTTTTCTAAATTTTGTATTAACTTTACATGATTTTGGCTAACGCTTTTTATAGAAAAAAAAAAAAATAAACTTAAAAAAAAAAACGTTGTGAATATTTAAAAAATCATCACGTGAAGACTTGTGTGAGTCACTGTATATGCGACTATTTTGTTACAACCAAGCAAATCAAACGGGTAGTAGCATTAGATCAAAAACAACATTTACGTGTATTTTATTTTCGATTCTGGTGTCTAAAATGCCAGAAATATTTAGTCCACTTTTTTTAAATATCATAGTGGGCGATGTGAAATTTACATAATAAGATCTGCATTAATGTGTCTGATTTAAGCAAATGTCCCAAAGGCTGGTTTTAAATCGCTTTTTTGAAGATTCACATGCAAATATATTTTGCCAATTAAGAATTTTTGTCAAACAAATTAACAATATTTGACAGTTTAGAGACCAAATTATTAAAAAAAAAATATATATATACAGTGTCGGCCAAAGTATTAGTCGCAATACGTGCAAAGTTTTTTATTCCAATTTATTTTCAATATTTTTAATAATTGCCAAAAATCATCGCGATTTTTTAGCAACTTCAAGCTTGCGCTTTGTTACACTAAAATTAAATGCGGTAAAAAACTGCGTACTTAGATTTTTTTTTTAATATGAATAGAAAGTTGCTAATTAGTATACAAATTTATTGAATTTTCGTGAGTTTTGCACAAATTTTAGAGATTTAGTTTTTATGTTTTTTTTTGGTGTAGGACGAACTTTATTTTTATAAAAAATTTTCGAAAATAAATTAGAATTAACAAATTTGCATAAGACAAATTCTCTGTGTTAATACTTTTGTTCGGCACTGTATATTAATATGCCTTGGTTACAACTTTGTATTTTTCTGTTTCATAGTAAATTCTATGCTTAAACGCACTGCCAGTAACAAAAGAAAAAAAAACGTCACCAAATTACATTTTTATGTCACACTTTTGGATGTCTGTAGTGGAACACACAAACGCACTTGGCTGACCCAAGTTTTTACCCTCCCTTTTACCCGGGCGTATGGCTATTATTGGCCTACTCATTTGTTTATGTATTGCAAGCTTTTCTGGCTTTTCATTGTACTTTGTTCCTTTTTTTTTTTGCTTTCTTTCTATTGCTCATATCTGATTGAGTAAAACGTTTTATGCTGCTGCTTGTAGCTACTTTTAGCCAATTTTTTCTTTGTGTGTGGGCGACCACAGCAACAGTTATTTACATGCGCACATATATGTACATATATATTCGTACATGCATGCATATTAAAATTCGCCCCAAAAGCGCTTACATGTTCGTGGCAAGAACAGCACTAAAAATCCTGTCAACAACAACATCAACATGCATGCATAACAATGAGCGCAATAATGGCTACGAATGTTGTTGTTACATGTCCCATTTCACTGAAATTCCACTGCCAACGCTCGCTCATCTGCTTATACCGCACTTTTTCGCAGATACGATTTGCTTACTGCGCAGTTGTCTGCGTAGGCGCTTTTTCGTCCTTATCAGGCTTATAGCTGTTGCTTTGTGGCACGCGCTTGTGATGTGTGTGTTAGTGCGTTGTTCTGTTTTGTGGTGACTACAAATATAATGTCTCGCCTTCGTCTTTTTTGTGTTAAGCTGATTTTTTTTTTTTTGATTTTTTGTGTGACTTTTATTGTTCATTTTGCGCCAGCAGTGCTACATTGTCACATCGTCGAGCGTAAATGATTTGATTCGTGTAACGCCCTAAAATTGCAAAAAAGAAGAAGATTGTTAAGTTGTTGCGAAATCTGGCCTTCGCTGCTCAAATTCTACCTCCAGAATCTTATTCCTCAAACCTGTTATCTCCAATTGTCAGTCTGTATTGTCTGTCTGCTCGCAGTTGGTGGCTTTGGCCTTCATCATATTTAATCAATTATTAATAATGTTTCAGTTTCAGTTATTAATAATGTTATTTGTGTGAAAACGAAAATGCTCAACAACAACAACAAAACGAACGACAACATCAAATTAGTGCACATCGCATTAAGGCAAATGGAAATGAGGTGTCAGTGCCTTATTATTCTTCTTTTGTACCATTCGACTAAATTTTCTGGCGGGAACAAATGAGAAATGTCTTGGTTCTTAATAAAATTTATTGCCAAAGCATAGCCGTCATAATAACAACAACAGTGAAGCACATTAGGGCGTTTTTGTTTTTTGCTTCTGGGCAAGTACACAGGATACGTTAAATTTTGAAGAGTCATTCTCTCTTGCACCGGGACTAAACCCGTGGACGGCGATTAATCTGAGTCGGAAATACAAACTTGGTCCCCAGTACTCTTTCCAGTTCTAACTTCGAAGCCAACAATAATGAAACAGCGGGCAACCGGAGTGAGTTTCACTGCTCTCATATGCTGAAAATTTGTGCGTTCCCTTTGACAGCCTGCTCTCCGCAGGTAAAAATACAGTTATCAATCAAATCCAGCCATAAAAAAGTCGCAAAATCGTTAGCTGACAGAATTTGGAAAAAATATAAAGAAATGCTGTTGGCAATATACAAGGCAATAAACCGGCCGCAGTGGACGGTGCTTCAGAGCTGTCAGAGCTCCACACTGCCAACTGTAACTGATGCGAAGCTTTAAGTCAGAGAACATAATTTTACGTTCAGCAAGCACTTATGAGGATACTACCGAAGTTAACATCCGAAAAAAGAGTTACTGGAAGCAGGAGCATCTCTACAAACTCACCATCGCACAAGCCGTCAGCCAATAAATGACATTAATCGAGAAGCAATTACCACCTTTACCAATTTTGGCCTGCTGAATACCGCCATTTGAATTCAACCACCCTACATAACACCATTCACTCCTCCCACTTGTCCCTTTGAAAACCACTCAGCCAAACCGCCGATCCTTTTGGTTCCAGCCCGTAGAGAGGGCACATTTCCTGAGCCTATCTTTAGACTAAATGATGTAGGCAGGGCTAAGTAGGGGCGCTACAACAACAACAACAGAGAAAGCGGCAAAATTAAACATTCGAATTCGCGAAAATTCAACAACAACACCACCAGTAACCGTGACCAACGTGCGCCACCTTTTACCAGCAGTTACCACGCCATCACCGCCATTAAAGCTCCTGCTTCCAATTCTCTCACTCCTTTACAGTCTCTTCCACTCTCCTTTGAATAACTGTAAAACTCTTTGTATGAGTGTGTTGAACATACTCCATTTCAATACATAAAAAGGCATCTTATGTGATGACCACTATCCCAGCCGATTATGAAACCCGACTCCACCTGGGTCATTCGAAAAGTGGCGTTGTTGTCCAGCTCAATGTTGAAGACTTCTCGCTCCATCTTATCTTCGCTTTGATTCTAATTATTGAATCTACTTCAGTTAGTTTCCCTTAAAGTAAGTAATATTTACGATTTCTTCCATTTGTCTTTTATGCTTGCCACACCTTGCACAAATCCCGTCGCTGCCCACATGCACACATATGTAGCTTAGTTTTGACACGCAATTTTAGTGGAATTATTTATTGCGCAAACATCAGCGTTAATTTTCACCCACTACTTACAGAAATTTAACGGCTTTTACATTACCAGAAGCCAATGAAAAAAAAAAATACAAATTTATATTTTATCCTTCTTAGCGCGTGGACTGTCTATAACACGTGCGCACATAAAAGTAGCCTTGATCATCTCCAATTCTAACACAAATACATTTCCACAAATTTTGCTTGCACTTCCGTTGCTTTTGTGCAGCTGTTTGGCTTGTTTGTAGCACCGGTTCCTCTTCCGTTGTAATGTTTTTCATTTTTCATTTTTCACTCTTCATTACTCATTTACCATTTAGTTTTTTGATATATTTTTAGTTTTCATTTTCTATACTTTTGCTCCCTGACAAAAAAATATGTCACGTTCCATTCTTTGCTTGACATTTCACGCTTTCATGAATCATGATTTACTGACCTTCAACAAAGTATTATGAAAATGTAAAGAATGAAGTGTTTAGTTCTTTTTATTTGAGAAATAATTTTTGTTGTGACATCCGTAAAGCTAAAAGTCTGAAATTAAAAGTGGCCTTTGAAAAGGATAGAGAAATGGGAGCATTTGAAAAATTTAATCTTGCTTATATCCAAAAAGTAATAAATAATTAAAATTGGTATTAGATGTGTACATATTTATGTTGAGTTTTTTCTTTTTCAGTAAGTAATCTTTTGATTTAAATTCTATCTCTGCAGCTCAATCCCGAAATTTTTCGATAGAAGATTGCTGTATTGTACCAATCTTTTGATAGCAAAAAACAATTTTTCCAATTTTTTTATTATGTTCCAATAGCAATAGCCCAATATAAAAATGCACAAATCTGTACAAATGCAATTTAAAAAAAAAAAAAAAATTAACAAATTTTCGTAAAAATTTCAAGCTTTAAATTATAATCTGAGTATGCAGTTTTGTAGCCCATTGAATTCTAGTAGAATAAAGTACAAGTTTTAAATGTCTACAAATAACGGTTGATTTTTTAGAATTTTTAAAAAAGCTCGAAATTTCTACGAAAGTTTGTTGATTTTTTTTACAACGCTTTTATCAACTTGCAATGTTGTGTTCCAGAAACTTTCAATGTTGTGGATCCAGAAACTTTCAATGTTGTGTTCCGACACCAAAGCAAAGCTTTGAAAAGCTCCTATAAAAAAGCATAGTGAATAGGGCGAGGTAGATGACATCTAGATGTCGCCCTATGTACTACGTTTGCTACACCGGAAATAGACGACACGCCATTTCTTTAAATAAANGACCAGTTGGTAACCACTTTGGGACCAGTTGGTAACTAGTTCGTGGGACCAGTTGGTAACCAGTCGGGGACCAGTCCGGGAACCAGTTTGGGACTAATCCGAAACTACTTGCCTACGGACCAATTGGGCACCAGTTGGTCTTTTTAAGCTCCTGTGGCCGTTTTAAGGGTAATTCTT
>NW_016171802.1:0-13910 GCF_001687245.7 Rhagoletis zephyria
TCCTTTTTGGTTGTTGTTGTTTCCGACAGGGTAGGTGTATGATGTATTTTGGAACGAATTTCCGTCATCCCTTGCCATCTTCGCTCTCTTTGGGAACGTTCTAAAGGGCTTAGTTCCTATATAATTCCCGTTGAGAACGTTCTCGACAGTCTTGTTCTCACATTCGTTCTTGTGAAAACATTCCTGAAGATTTTGTTCTCTTTTCGGTTTGGGTTTTTAAGCGTTCTTGGGAACAAAACAAGGAGAACGACATTTACATAGTTTCGATCATATATTTTTTATTCCGGGTACCCGATAGGTATTTCAAGTGCATGATGAGTCTTGTCTTGGACGGTTAATGAAAAATTACACTTCTATGGCCGATCGTTATTTCTTCTCCTTAAACCAGTTCTCTGAGTCTAACAGCAGAGAGTGAAGCATATAAAGAGTGGGGAATGTTAATTTTTACCAGCTGAAAAGGTCATATTTTCTTTAGTTTCGAATTGACCAAAATTTTCGGTCATCGCAGGCTGCTTTGAAGTGGCTCTGTGGTATCTTGGCTCATTTCCGGGGAGTAGCCTTTTTCAAATGTATTTTAATTTCAAATGCGAAATAAATGTCGCAAACTTCTTTGCTCCGAAAATAATTCCTATTTTCAAGATAGAAGAATCACAAATTTGACAGCATACTATGATACATGATGATAGACAAATAATTAATTTTTTATTCAATTTTCATCTGTATAAGTATATACATATGTATAGATAATTCATGGACTTGTTCTTATACATACATATTGTGAAAAAATAAGTTTTTCTTTTCACCGACATTCACTTGCCGTAAGCTGTTATAATACACAATGAATTGGTATGATTAATCATTTTGCATTTACGGCGATAACATCAGCTCACCGAGAGCAATGCTACATACACTACACCAACTGCCACACACGCATACTCCAGAATATGGCTGTAATGACAACAAAACAAATGGATAGGCAGCAATAACAGACAACAATAACATATGCAACTAAATGTACGCTATTTATGTTTATGTACATGTATGTGTGTGTGCCTATACCAACAAACACATCCATATGAATATATGTATGTATGTGCGATTGTCTGTATGTATTATTATTAATGTCGGTAACATCACATAAATACTTATACATTCACACTCCCATATATACAGTGACGGCTGAAATAATAGACTCGCCTTACTTTGAAGAACTGTGGCTATATTTCTTTTGTTTATTTTATGTATTAAGGGGGGCTCTACTCCTCTTTAGGGTGCTGCGATTCGGGCGTGGAGTGGCGGAGATGGCGTTGCGGTTGAAGGTCGGCGAAGGTTGCGGCGGTGGTGGCTGGATGGTTCGCTGCTACTAGGGTGACGGTGACTGCCTTCTGGCGGCGATGCGGTATTCCCGCGGCGGGGATGCTGGTTTGGCGAGGATGGGGCTGTTGTGCTCCCGTGGGTTGCGGCGGCTTCCGTGCGCAAACTCACGTGGCTTTCAAACGAGGGGAGTGGGCTGGCGCGCTTACCGACACGGATTTGGCGACTCGAAATAAAAAATACCGAACTTGAACTTTAGGGTACAATTTTATTCAATAATCTTTGTTTTTGATTAACGCAAAGGTATTTTTTCTGGGTTGCGACCGCACACGACAAACTTGAAAAATTTTATGTATGTATAATTCTTTGTTGACATTTGTCAACCTATATGTCAGCTGCGCGCGCTGCATTACCAACGCGCGTTGCCAACCACTCAAATTCAATGCAAACTACTTATAAAACTTTTACAATGCAAGTTAGGGTATTCACTAAATACGTTTTACAAGTTGGATAATTGAAGATACTAATAGGTAAATATAAATATGCAAGTTATCAATTTAAACAATTCAATGTCATACATAGTGCACTTTTGCGTTGTGCCAAATTACAATTTTAAGGAATTCAATTTTGTGAAAGGTGCATTCTTGCGTTGTGTTAAACGACATTCTTAACTCGTTTAACTAATGTTTAAATATTTTTTAAATATTTTTTTGTAAAAGCCTGGCTAGACATACAACAAACACCATATAAATCTCCCTTCCAACTTTATATAGAAATTATAAAAATTCGAAAAATTTTCACCAAATTTTCGACCTTTTTTTCAGAATTTTTATTTATTTGGTATGCAGTTTTGTAGTTAAGTTTCAAGTGGCTAGATAGACAAAATTTGACTATTTTTTTTGTTGACTATGCTAGGCATTCCCTTCCATATAAAAAAATTTTCTAAAACTCATAAGAAATACATTCGATTATTTATCACTAGACTGCGGATTTTTATGCAAGAAATGTTAAATGAAATAAATAAAAAATGTGATAAATTATCACGCATGGAATGCATTACTACTTTTCCCACTGGGTATGTATGTACATATGTACAATAGCTTGGTCCAAAAATGCATGTGTAAAAGTAAATTGGGAACTTTTATGCTCTCACCCCCTTGAATTAGTTTTATTTCAAATCAAAATCAAAATCAGTCAAAAATTATTTAGAGGTCGCTCAAAGCGCTTAAAGTTTTCCATGCATTTTACATGAAAAAATAATAACTTTTCCTAGAAGTGGTATAGAATTCTTGATAGTCAATATTTTTCGATCGAAAAACTCTGTTTCTCCTCAGGAGACTCCCAATAATTATACCCATATATATATCAATTATTTAACCATTTTTTCCTAGTAATTATATAGTATTTTATAGGTCCGCCAAAACCCCCAGAAAATGCCAGAAAATACAATGGGGGGATAAATAAAATATCTTCAGTATTAAAAATTGCTTAAATAAACAATTGGGTATTGTTATTGGATTATTGATTTTCAAGAATTCGATAACCTTTCAACGATTTTTTTTTTCTCGATAAAATACATGGAAAACTTTGAGCGCTTAAACGACTTCTAAATAGGTTTTGGTTTCAAAATGATAAAATAGGGGTATATTTTTCAATATAGAACAAGCCTAGGGTGTGAGATCAATAAAATTCCGACTTTACTTGTTTTGGACCACCCTAATGTACAAGGATAAAATTCGAAATGAGAAAAATTAAAACGATGTTGCTGTGGCAACTGATTATGCCAGCGAACATTAATGACAGTAAATTGCAAGTGTAGTAAAAAATAGCAAAAGAAACTTTGTTTTTGTATATGGGCATGTAAAAATACGAATACACATATGTGCATCTGTGTGAAAGNAAAACGATGTTGCTGTGGCAACTGATTATGCCAGCGAACATTAATGACAGTAAATTGCAAGTGTAGTAAAAAATAGCAAAAGAAACTGTCTTTTTGTAAATGTGCATGTATAAATACGAATATACATAACTATGTATATACATACAGCTGTGTGAAAAAAAACATATACCAATAGACCACATGTATGCGTGTGTGCAGCTACAGGATGTGAGCACAAGTGATGACAAAACTTTTTCCAACGGCACACATGCAATGACAACGAAAATAACAACAATACTTTAGCAACAATCAACAGTAAAATGCAATAATAAATAACTTTTTCAAAGAGGCAGTCAAGTCCAGCAGCACAGCTCTCCATGGTGTGGCAGTGCATCTTTCGAAGCTGTATGCGCGATTGAAGTCGAAATGCTTTTACTTACGCACACATGCACATGAACACATTATATGCATGTATGTATGTATGTATGCATTATGCACTATGCACTATATGTATATATATGTATGTATGTAGATACTTGCTTATGTTAACGCTTCCCTGCCAAAGGCATAAATGCTTCAACTCAATTTGGGGGTGGTGGTGGGTGTTGTCACAGCTGCATCGCTCTCCGAGATCATTAATTTATTTATAAATTCGTTATATTGTAGCAGTAAAAGCCAGTAACNCTTGCTTATGTTAACGCTTCCCTGCCAAAGGCATAAATGCTTCAACTCAATTTGGGGGTGGTGGGTGGGTGTTGTCACAGCTGCATCGCTCTCTGAGATCATTAATTTATTTATCACATAAATTCGTTATATTGTAGCAGTAAAAGCCAGTAACAGCTATCCAGCCGTCAGCCAGTTGTGGAATGAATGGCTGCTATTATGCGTGTACTTAAAGCAGTAAATATTGCNAAAAACATATACCAATAGACCACATGTATGCGTGTGTGCAGCTACAGGATGTGAGCACAAGTGATGACAAAACTTTTTCCAACGGCACACATGCAATGACAACGAAAATAACAACAATACTTTAGCAACAATCAACAGTAAAATGCAATAATAAATAACTTTTTCAAAGAGGCAGTCAAGTCCAGCAGCACAGCTCTGCATGGTGTGGCAGTGCATCTTTCGAAGCTGTATGCGCGATTGAAGTCGAAATGCTTTTACTTACGCACACATGCGCATGAACACATTATATGTATGTATGTATGTATGTATGCATTATGCACTATGCACTATATGTATATATATGTATGTATGTAGATACTTGCTTATGTTAACGCTTCCCTGCCAAAGGCATAAATGCTTCAACTCAATTTGGGGGTGGTGGGTGGGTGTTGTCACAGCTGCATCGCTCTCTGAGATCATTAATTTATTTNCAGTAACAGCCAGTAACAGCTATCCAGCCGTCAGCCAGTTGTGGAATGAATGGCTGCTATTATGCGTGTACTTAAAGCAGTAAATATTGCCACATTACGATGCTGTTTTTATATATACGCACAGATTTACATACATTGCATTCATTTGCATGTACTCGTATGTTTGGAAGAATACTTACTTACATAGTATGAGCTCTGCTAAATTTGGTTGTCTTGTTTTTGTGCCTGTGGCTCATTAATTAAAGGCAATGTGTTAAAATTATAAATTAATGATAAGCTTATATGCAATAGATTTAATGCTCTTGCATAACACTATTTATGTATGTATAATGTGCATACATGACCACAAAACCAAAGTAAGTTCCCAAGAAAAAATATCAAATCAGTTTACGATAATTAGAAGTTGTATAATTTTTATCAGGCACATACATTCATAGATCATATTTATTAGTTTTTTTTTTATTGTTCTATAATTAAACTAAATTCGACTTTCAGAATAGGCGGCAACCTCTTCAAAACAAATTTCGAACTTCAATCTTCTTAAACATCTTTCGTATGACATTGTTATAAATATTTCAAGTAACTGATGAATTAAGTGGAATTAAATTTTTTAAACATGTGGCAACCCTAGTAAATAGAGTTCCGAAATAAAGGATTTTGAACCCATTTCGATTGATAACCATCTTTTTTTAATTCATTTAACTTAATCAATAATTTTAATTTAACCTTTTAAACTGATGGCAACCCTCAGACACATCAAAAGTATTGTAAATTGCCAAACTAAATATTTCTTGAAACTCTTTCATTTTACAACCACTTTTAGTATTTCATATAACTTGGGTATAAATTAATTTAGTTCAACTTTTCAAACAGGTGGCAACGTTTTCCAAAATAATTTCAAACTATTACCTTCTTAAACCTCTTTTGACTGACACCCATATGTTGATACCCTTATTCACTTAGTGAATTCCTTTAATGAAAATTGGATTAGATTTTTAAGCATGTGGCAACCCTACTACACATAGTTAAGCCTTTTCAAAATCAATTCGGTTGATACCCACATTGTAACAACCTAGATAACTTTTTTAATAAATTGAGCTTAATGTCTTAACAGGTGGCAACTCTTTTCGAAGAATTGAAACCTGACTTCAAAATGGTTAGCTACCGAAAAGTCACTGAGGTTCCCGTGTTTCACTGTGGTATTACAATGTACCTGCAAGATCTAAGTGAGTTGGTCAGTGGACCGACTACAAAAGACTACTAATACTATTTTAAATGGGAAAATTTATGAGATATTGTGTGAGTATATTTGTTGATATTTCACGCCATATTCCTTGAAGAGAGTTGCCACCTTTTTTAATGGTAAAAAAAATAAATAAATTAATAGATTAAATATAATATTAATTACAACATTATGAGTGTGAAATTAAAGGGATTCTAAAGTGATTTATTTGGAAATAACTGTTCAAAATGTGGAAATGAATTTATGTGATTAACAATCTAAATGAAATATCTTTATCTTGGCAAGATACTAGAGCGATTCAAGAAAGTTTCATTTCGAAAATGATTTTTAATAGGGTTGCCACCTTTTTTGGAGCTCTAAATCAATTTACTTAAAAAGTTTTGATACAGGTAACAAAGGAGAAAAGTTTAGGGAAGCTTCATTTCGAAACTATTTTTGATGAGGGTTGCCACCAGTTTAGAAATTCTAACTCAATTTAGTTGACAAGTTAATTGAAATCTTACTAGTATTATGAATGTGAAAGTTTGTGAGTGAGTGAGTGAGTGAAGATGTTTTTTTTATTCTTTATACGAATATATTTGCAAAAGGTGTGGCCACCTGTTAAATGGTCTAACTAAAGTTAATCAGTTATTTTAATGAAATATTACAATATGGATGTCAAAAGAAACAGGTTTTAAAAAGCTTTATTTCGAGAACGTTTTGAATAGGGTTGCCATCTGCTTAAAAGGCAAATTTAATTTAATGACATATTATAATATTATGTCAAACGAAAGATGTTAGAGAAAGCTTTCTTACGAAAAGATTGTCGTGTTGAAGAAATCGATTGCAATTTAATTGAACAGCAACAATTTTCCATTTTTTTCAAAGTTCAATTTATTGATAATTTTTAACCTAAAAAAATATAAAAACGAGGCAATGATATGAAACCAAAAGTGTTGGCATTTTTTTAAAAAAAGACTAACTTATAAAAGTAATTTTCAATATTGCGGTCTCTTATGCTGAAGTTGCGAATTCAGTTTAAAATTGAAACAATGACTTTTTCCTGACGGCTCGTGACAATAATTTTTTTTTTTTTATAAAACCAAACTTCACGCGAGCGGAGCTGACTCTACTCACATGTTTTGAAGCTTATTATTTTAAACTATTTCCTTCGTTTTACTTAATTTTATTTCTTGCTTCATTTATTTTTTTCTTTATTTGAGTCCATTTTGAAAAATTTCCTTAAATAATTTCGTTTGCTACTTTCGGGAAAATCCAGTTAAATTTGCACAAAACACACGCAATCCATCTACGTAAATTATTTACTTGATGCTTAATGCAAAATTTACTGCAGTCGAAAATCCGAGATTTAACCGAAATCACTGAAGTGGTTACAATCTAATATTTTTCAAGCCAATTGAATATGCTACAAATTAAGCCTGTAAATTCATGAAATGTTGCAATGATAGCCACAGTAATTGTAGGTACAACATTCCGAATATTTGCATTGAAAGTAAAACTTCACACACAACAACACATATATGCATGTACGTACTTTCATAAATAAGACGAACATACGGCATATTGAGGGGAAACCTGGATAAGGGACGAGAAAATGAAATGGAAATTTTGTGATTCCGCTTTAACACCCAAAGACATCGTTGGAATATATTTGAAATGCAACTAAACTGTACTCACACATATGCATAGAAATACCTTCATACTCGTACGTATATAGTATCTATGAAAATTAGGGTGGTCCAAAAATACATGCGAGGGGGGGGGGGGGGGGGGGGCGAATTTAAAATTTTAAGCTTTCAAGCTGAATGATTTTTCTAAACGGTAACAAAAAATACCCGTAGTTTTCGTTTTATAAAAAAATTAAAATACACACATTTTCTTAGAAATGGTTTAGAATTCTTGAAAATTTATATTTTTCGTTAGGGAAAACTCAATATTTAATTGTTTATTTGACCTTTTCTAATGCTAACCGCTTTTTTTTAGATTCACCAAATGCAACGAGGGGACCAATAAAATATCGTTAGTATTAAAAATTGTTAAATTAAACAATTTTGAAGTCTTCTGAAGAGAAATAGACTTTTCAGGAATTCTATATCAACAACGAAATATTGTTTCTTCCCCATATAAAATACATGGAAAACTTGATGGGCAGTTCTAGAATTTTTTTTACAAAAAAATAAGGGTATATTTTTTTCCATTCAGAAGAATCCTAGGGGGTGAGAGCTTAACATTTGAAACTTTTTTTTTTTACCACCCTAATATTCATGCAAGTAGCTAGCTGCACGTTGATACGAGCTTCTTGCAAGCAGAGTGCCGTTGTTTGCATGGATGCTCTGCAAAATGCTCGCCGTATCTTTCGTTTCCCGCAAAAGCATCAGCACACAAATGCAATGTAACGCAATGCTGTTACAACTAAACAATTTTGTTATATATTTTTTTGTATTTTGTTTTATTGTTATTGTTTTCATTTTACATTTGCTCTTACCTATATTCCTAAATGAATGCTTTGCTGATGCTACGCGAACGTGCCTGCCAGTGCAAGTATGCAAAAAGGAATATTTCTCCTAGCTTAGTTGTGCATAGAAGTATATTTTTTCCCACGTTTGTGGGTTGTTTGTAGGTGCAGCAATGCAGTGCTGAAAACAAAAATGATGTTCTTTGTTGAAATGAAGTGCAGAAAATAGTTGGAATACATAAGATAGATACTTTGTAAAACTTTTTTTTGGCGCAAGTGGTAAACTGCATTGCCAATACGGTTAGAGAGAGAGGGGAAAGCTTCTGAAATTGTATTGCAGACTGAACGTTTTATGTTTATTACCAATCAGGTTGATTTAAGGTAAGATAGGTTTTAGTAATATTTTTCAATTAAAATATTAGAGAAAAAAATTTTAAAGCCCAAATACTAATTGAGAAATCGTCTAAAATTGAGATAATTTGTTGAAAAATTCATCTTAATTAACAGTGGTGTAGGCAGACGGGTATAAGGGGTCCATCGGAACACGTTGGAGTTCGACAATCGGACATGCACGGCACTTTTGCTCACTTGGCGAAAGACATTCTTTTTAACAAATAAAAAATTAACAGATTTTCTTATTAAAAAAATATATTTTTTCTATATACACTGCCGGCAAAAAGTATTGGCACAGCAAATTTTTCACAATATATGCGACAATTTTTTCCCTAATATTTTTCCGCCAATTTTTTATAAAAATATGGTTCATTCAACAACAAAAAACATAAAAATATAATTCCTAAACTTTGTGCAAATCTCGCGAAAAATCGGCAAATTCATGCAAATTTTCCACTTTTTAATCAGATTTTTTAGAATTTTTTCGCAGTTCCAGTTTTACAACCCATTAAATTCTAGTAAAAATGTGCAAGTTCGGAGTAAGTCAAAAATCGCATTGATTTTTGAGATTTTTTTTGTTGAAGGTGTTTTGCATTTTTCCCATATTAGTATTTTGGAAAAAAAAATTTTTTATGGAAGGGACTGCGTAAAAAATTGCCAAATTCAACGGTAATTCTTTGCTACTTAAAACTTGTACCTTAGTAAAATTTATTGTGCTACAAATCTACATACTCAAAAAAATTCGTTAAAATCTGATTAAAAAGTTGAAAATATGCAATGGAACTTTGCTGCATTTTCGTGAGTTTTGCACAAAGTTTAGGAAGTATATTTTTATTTTTTTTTGTTGTAGAATAAACCTTTTTTAAATAAAAAAATCGGCGGGAAAATTTTGCTGCGCCAATACTTTTCACCTGCAGTGTAATTTTTAATTTATATAAGTTTTTTTTATTATTTTACTAGCGGCAAGGTTACTCGCAGTCGTCACGGCCATTGTGTGCCCCATCTTTGGGAGTTTTAAATCATAAGTCCTTAGTCGTTAGTCTTAAATCGTTAGAAAATAGTCATTATACACATGACGGTAGTCAGTAATAAGTCATTATTAATTAGTCGTTAGTCATAAGTCATTAATCGTAAGCCATTGCTCATTTAGTCGTTAGTCACTAGACATAATTCGTTAATGCAATGGCATAAGTCATGAGCCTTAAGTTATTAGTGATTCGCCTTTAGTTATGAGTTATGCATTTGTCCTTGCTTACAAGTCACTAGTCCATTGTTCTCAGTTGTTAGTAGTTGGTCTATAGTCGTTTCATTAGTCATCAGTCATTATCTAGATATAAGTCATTAGACATCAATCAACCCCCATGCTTTAATAACGTTACAGAATTTGATGACTGCATTGATGATTAACGATTTTTTCTTCCTTTACACATTTTATTGTGTACCAAATATAAAGGAAAGATAAGTAAAAGCCCTTTAATTTTTCGCGCGAAATTTGGTATTCTTTCTTTCTTTATAAAGAGAAAAAAGAAGAGTCTTTCTTTCTTTGTAAAGAGTCTTCTTTCTGCTTTCAACTTTTGAGCTCGCATCTTTATTCGTGTCTAGTGGCGATATCTAGAAGTAGAGCCGAAGCACTTCTACACCTTATGCGGTAACTAAGTGGCTTGCTTTCTCCTCTAAATATCTTTCGAATATTATCTAAGAAAAGATTTAGATCCAATAAAAAATAATAGATGAAAACTCCGTTGAGGAAAAGCCAATGAGTCAGCTAGTCTGTTAAATAATTTTTAGACTCTCCTTATAATCAAAATAAGCTGGCACGGACAATTATACTGTTTCCGTAGAGCTTCAAGTAAGTATGTATAAAGCTATGTATTCAAAAAAAAAAAAAATACAAAGCATCCTATTCAAGGATACATACAATTTTTCGTAACAAAAACCTGACAGGTAATAAATTAATAATCATTATCTTTGCTAAATGCTTTCTGAGTGATGTTTTTGCACTCGCTAGCCATTTGTATTGCATGTATTATGTGTACTCTACATACTTATTTATATTGAAAGTATGTATGTATGCAAACACGGTTATTGTTTTGTTTTTCGTTTCGACCGAATTACATTAGGGTGAATCACAAAAAAAAAAATTGTTGTTCTTCCACTGGAATTATACAATTTATTATACTTTTAGACTACCGCTAAAACATTTCCGAAAAATATTAAGATTAAATCTTAAAAAAAAAATCTTGTTATTTTACTTCAGTTGATAAAGTTGTTTAACATTTTTATGCATAGATTTTTTAACTAAAACCTTTCAATAACCTGGGGCGCTTTTTTAGATTTTTTATTTTTTTTGTAATAAATTTTATTTTCACGTAAATCTTTACATTGTTTCCAAATACTTTGGCGGTGGTTATATTTAGATGATAACAGATTTAATATTTCTGTTGTAAAAAAGTACCATTGTTATTTTTTTTTTGTATAGAGAGTGATGCATCCTAATGTACATGCGTAGATATGTCTGTGTGATGCCCTTTGTATCTGTAGGATCATTGCAGTACTTTTGTATGCAACACTGAACGTAACGACTAAAATTTCACTACTTTTTCTACACAAAAAAAAAAGACAAAAAACTTCAGCCACTCGCTGTCCAGCGCGAAACAAAACAAATAAAAGTTGCAAACGATAGCGTTGGTTTATATCACTTTGGGCTAGTGTATTGTCCAAACTATGCTAAACTGACGTTTCATCAATCACTCAGGATAATTCGCACATTAATCAAATTCAACGGTCAGAGTGTTTGGCAGTTGGGCAAGCAACCCCCGGAAATATGCACACAGAGTACAAATGTATGTATGTTTAGTTAGATGAAATGAAAACAATAGATATTATAGCGAGCATCGTGCGTACATATGTATGTAAAATTGGTTTAGAAGTGGTAGATTCCATGCGCAAGTTTTAGCATACCAACATGTCGAATGCGCATACATACATACATACCTTCATACTACAGTAGCGCTACAACTAAAAATAGCCACAAAATATAGAGTTCATAAAATATTTCCATCACTACCCACACTCTCTTTATACAATCCTGCGGACATATCTGCTTACGTACATATGTATGGGTGTATAAAAAACTAAATTAACTAGCTCTCTAGCCACAAGAATTGCAACAATTTTATTGACCGATTGATTGATACGAGTGAAGGTGAAAAAGTGCGTGGAAAAGAGCTATTAAGCAGGGGAATATAATTTTTTTCTACTTTGAGTTTTAATGCCAAAAAAAAACTATACAAACTACCACACTCACCACAAAACTTTAGTTAAATCGATTCTGTACCATTATCGCTAAGTATATGAACAAGTGAATCGGAAGGGAAACTTGCAGGGCAATTCTGGCTAAGATAGTAAAAAGCCTTTCGTAAGACAAATGAAATGCAGATGGCAAGATAGTTCGAAGGCCTTAGAAAAAAGCTTTCTCACAAGCTTCCCACGCGTGGTGAACAGCTATTTTAAGAAAAATCACTTGTGTATAACTTAGCTCGCGTCGATCCAAGATCCAAGTCGCAATGGACGAGTGAGCAAAGCACAGGCGTGCCATTTGAGAAATCCAAGTTAAAGTCCTCGGAAAATTTGTTCTTTTATTAAATTACATTGTTTTCTTTCTTCTCCTTTTAAATACTTGTTTTTCTTTGTAGCTTAATTTTTTTTTAATTTTAAATTTTTTTGTTTAAAAAACACAAACAAAATATTTGTTAAATTTCATTTATTATTTAATTTTTTTTGTTAATTTCATTTTCTTAAAATTTTTGTATATTACTTTTTATTTATTTTTCATCTTTTTAGTTTCGAATTCTTTTAATTTTTAGATTTTATTGTTTAAAAGATATTTTTTTCATTTAATTTTTAGAATTCTAATTGAATTGTTTTTTTTTTTAATTCAGTTTTTTTGCTGTTAATTTCATTTTCTTTTCATTTTTATATTTTACTGATTTAAAAAAAAAACAATTTGTTTTGTTTCATATAATTTTTATGATATTATTTGCTTTGTTCAATTCAATCTTATTTTGTTGTCTTTTATTCATTTAACTTTCTTTTAGATTTTAAATTTTGCTTTAAAAATAAAAATATTTTTTCATATTTTTATTTAATATTTAAGTACTACTTTCTTCTTTTTTGATTTAATTTTTTCTTATTTGATTCTTATATTTCATTGTTTTAAATAGAAAAAATATATTTTTTTTTTATTGCATTTAATTTTTAAAATTATTTTTGTTTATTTTTGCTTTTTTTCATTTTACATATTTTTTATTTAATTACCTTTTATTTATTAGTTGTTATTGTTTTAAAAAGAGAAAAATATATATTTTAATTTAAATTAATTTTTAAAAACTTATTGCTAAAAGGGGAAAAGCATAACACTAAGACCCCTCGTTAGCAGATCTTTCAATTACCCTTTCGATAGACAGTGAAGAGCTTTCAAGATAGTTGCCAGAATTGACAATTGGTGAGTTGAAAGACAGTTGCCAGAATTTCCCTGTTGAGCTATGGAGACAACTGACTTTCAAATCGTGATCCCATAGCTTCATCCTCCTACCCCTACCCTGCCTGCGTCCCTTTTTCCATCCCCCCTCTAAGGGCATCCCAGCGGACAGCTTAGTCGAGTCCAAGTGTGCCTCCATAAGCGGAGACAGCCCGCTTATCTAACCTAAACCTAACCTAGGTCGACGAATTCGGTTACTCACTTCGTTCTTGCCGACTGGTAGGAATGCGAATAACTGCGAATTGTACAAAATTTTTCGTTTCTAATAGTTCGCTTCCACGAGCCAAAATTTCGTAATTTGGACACCATTCTAAATTTCAGCTTGAAATTGTGATATGTTTCTCAATTTGGCTATAGGAAAAAAATGTCAGCTTAAATTGTGTTCGAGTCTCAATTTGGTTAAAATGTGAAAAAAAAACAATTCAATTTTTTCGTAGTAATTTGGAAGCTATATAAATTTGAATGATTTATACGTCTGAAAAATTATTTATTTTGCAAAAAAACTGTGATCGAAATTTGTCGTGTGAATATTTACAATTTCAAATTGAAATTGAGATTAAAAATTGCCCAATTTGAAGCCCGTGGAAACGATTTTAAAATTTAAATGCTTTTTCAATTTCATACATCTATTTAAATTTTTCATACATCTAATAAATTTTTGATCAAATGAAAACGCGCATAAGGAAAGCCATGAAAGAAAAGTA
>NW_016171803.1:0-13909 GCF_001687245.7 Rhagoletis zephyria
AAATTTTCCACATTTTCTGCTCGTCTAAATTTTAATTGAAATTCTTACCACAAAAATCCCTGCTAATTGTTACAAAATTGAATTTCACACTCACACTCTCTAAGCAATTTGAAGTCCATTAATTTTAGTACGCATACCAAATATTCAGCCATCCACCTATTTGCGCGTTGTGGTCCGTGACAGTGGCAATGTGCCGCGCTCACTTGTCACTCAATTTTTTTGAGGCATGTCACGCCAAGTACTGTTTTAAGCAGCGCCTACTGACTTAAGTTCGGAGTTTGTTTACAAAGTTTTTTAATAACATTGACGATTAACACATTAATTAGTGCGAAATGTTTATTTAGGTTGGTTCGCGTAAATTAGAAGCAGCTTAGAGGCCGCTATTTCGGGGCTGGAAGTGACACTTGAAATTAATTTAGCTATAATTTGTTAGAATAAATTAAATATTAATTACTTAGGAATTTTGAAGTCGTTCCTCCAGGCATCTTAAGAAGGGTAGGTGATAATTTTTAAGTCGCTGCTTTCTATCAAAACGTAATTTAATTGCACTGCCGGGCAAATATACATATACTGGGTTGGAATGGAAAGGAACGGATGGAAATGTTGTACGCATGAAAACGCAAAACAATTTTCCAAGCTCTCATACAAAATGGCCCATTGTACTTAGGGACTAGAAATTTAGAAAAAATAGGCCTCGGGAGGTCATTACTCCCCTGCAAACTTACTAAACCCTTTTATGAATCTTAACTGTTTGTCGAGGGAAATAAAAGGTTAGGTTAGGTAAGGTTACGGTGGTTACCACTCCAAACAGTCCGGCAAAAAGGTACCGCTAGGCCTGTTAGACCCATTGTGATACCATTTTAGCGAGCTCTTGTTCCTTCCCAATGTTTCCCGTGTGACTAAACCACCGTGTTACCTCAACGTAACGTTGAATGTGGCGGATGGCCACAGAGTCGAGATCTACTAAACACTGGAAGAGATATTTCTTAAAAATAATAGATCGTGACCTTCTAAGAGCTGGGCAGTGGCAGAGTTATTGTCAGTCAGTCAGTATTGTTGTTGTTGTTACAGCATACAAATTCCCCAAAGAGTTTTTGTGGAATGTTGCTGGAGAGGCAAGTCCTTGGCCAGATTCAAATCTGGTTCGTTCCGGTTACGTAGACCCGACTGTCGCGTTATCGTGTCTGTGGCTGTCAGTATTCTGCAGCCTCAGTTGAATTAAATTCAATACATCTAACCCAAAAATGCACAATCTCAATTTAGAGAAGGCTGGACTAATGTAAATAAAAGGTTCGAGCTGTACTCATTCTGCAAGCAAGATGAGATCGTCTATGATTCCAACTGTGACCATTTGTTGTCCACATGAATTGCGTCGCGTAATCAATCCTATCATAGCTCGTAGCTTGCTCACTATTCAGACAATCAGACCGCAGTCAGACCGCTTGACTCGATCACATGCAGTTCAAAAACCGTAGAGACTGTCGCTGGTCTCTAAACGAGATGGCTGAGCAGTCGGGGCTTCACTTTGTATAGGTTCCAGGGCACCGGAATATACCAGGCAATGCAAAGGCAGACGAACTTTCCAGAGAGAGCACATCTGCTACACTTTCGTAGGCCTGGAAGGGATTAGCCATTCCGATCGCTACCTGCAGCTCATTCTAAGGGATCTGTCTCTTAAACTTGCAAGGGGTAGGTGGGATAGTCTCACGCTTGCAACAATACTAAGCTTACATGGTCAAAATGGGGCAAAAGGCTGTCGAAGGGTCTCCTCATGCTGAGCAAATGGAACCTAGTCGCAGCTGTGGGTCTACTAACAGGCCATGTAGATATCGGAAGGCACGCGAAGAGGTTAGGGGTCGCCCATAGCGACTTCTGCAGAAGCTGCAGAAATGAAGAAGAGATAGAAACCTTGCGGCACATGTTATGCGAATGCCACGAACTTTGTAGAAGAAGATGAAAGTTATGGGTTGTAGACCTAACCGACATAGCCGAGGTAGATATACCGCAACTTCTGGGTTTCGCAAAATGCACACGATAGTTCGAGTAGAAGTGATCTAATGATCCGCGTGGTAACACAACGGGACGTTTTTCATAAGGCATTACTTGACAATGCCTAAACTATATTGCACTTCTTTAACCCATTACGAGGAGTGCAAAGTAGTCTACAAGCCATTACCGCCAAGGACATGCCCATCTTAAAGTATGCCTTCTAGAAGTGGAAGGTGTAGCGCATCCCAATTTTCTTTCGATTCCAAATTCATTTCTAAGGTAATAATGTTTTTGCTGAGTAGGTTCGAATAGACGCTTGTAGCCATTACCAGCACACAAAAGGCCTCCTTTGGGCGAAACAACACAGACCTCCTATTGATACCCACTAAGCCTCTTTCGCCTTATACAAATGGCAACAAATGTGTTTTTTTTTGTAATAAGATATTTCTTTGAATTTTTGTATATGGGGGCATCTAAGAGCAGACTCAAGGGTTGCTTAGAAAAGTGAGTTTCTGAAAGTGGTAAAATACGGTCTCATGGTATTGACGGTTTGAACATATACATATGTACATCTTTAAGGAATTTCTGTGTGATATCTCCATGTCATCCTTAACAGTGGATAAATGTGTACATGTAAGATCTTCTCGGATCAAAAAAGTTAGGCATTTACTTTGAGTTCAGAGGTCGACGTAGGAAAAATCAAAATTACACATTTTTACACTTAACAGATTTTTGTCGACATCTCTCCACACTGTAGCCATAAATAAGCACAAGAAATATGTAATTGAATCAAACATCTAATAAAAGATATTAAAATATGTGCAAACAAAAAATAAAAAATAAAAAATCTTTCAAAGTCCGACAATCAATAAATTTTACTTAGGGCACTGAAGAAGAAACCAAATAAATCCCAACAAAGCGCAAGACAGCAGTCAATTTAAACACCAAAAACAATCTTCATAAATACCTAAAAAAAAAAACACCAACAACAACCAAATACTTTGTAAAATAAAAATGCAAGTAAATTAAATTTCCTTCGTCAAAGACAACGAACAAAAAAGCATAAAACACCAAAGACGAGGTGCAAACTTGTTGGCCTCTTAGAGAAGCCACACGAAACAAGCAACAAATGTAGACAAGCGAGGGCAATAACAATAAACACCAACAACAACAACAACGAATTTTACATAAATAGAGCAACAAGAAGAAACAAAAACAACACTTCATTGAAATCTGTATAGTCAAACTAAGTGGCTTGGCAAACTTTTTCGTATTGACCTGTTGTTGGCTTGTTAGGTCAAGAAGCTAAAAGTTTTGTCGCAACAATATTTCGGTGAATATTTCTTGCACAACAATCGCTCATAAATAAATGCTCCACCCACTGCAACGAAAACGCTTACCCACACGCGTATGTAGTATGTATGTATGTATGTATATTATGTTCGTAAACACCTTTTAACCGAAAAGTTTTGCTGCGTAACACCCGAAAACATTTGTTTGTGTAATACTTACTTACAAGCCATCCAAGGCCAAATGCCTATGCAGCTTACGATTATTTTGTGGCATAGCTTATAGAGGATGAGATACGGCTGGCAGCTATGCTGGGTGTTGTATTTAATCCAATTGAAAGCGGGCTACTTATTCGACTACTTCCTTTGAAGCGTTCTTCGGGCCAAAGGTGTGTAAATTTTGGTCGTCACTTCTGTTCCTCGTAACTTTGGTTGCTGCAGCCTTTCTTGCACAAACTTTCGATGATTCTTGTGCAATTGCGAACTATGAGGTGGATGAGTGTGACATAGATGAGGGTAGATGGATTTTAAAGTTCATACCGGAAAAGTTTTGTAAAAGGATATTAGTAGCAATCAAAACCTACAAGAAGTATCTATAAATTCAATTTGTAGACACAAACAATAATAAATTCCTTGTTTATAAAATGGCATTACATAGATATTGTGTGTGACCTTAATGGAATTTGTAGTGATTTATAAGTGCATGCATGTATATATGTATAAATGTATGAATGTAAAATTGACAGGCCTTAAATTATACTTCAGGGAAGTTTCAAGATTTCATCTCATTCAAAGTTGATTCTCAAGAATACATGTAATGCTTCTTTGGGCTTTACTTTCCATTATCATGACAAGCGTTATGATCGAGGAGCATTTCAGTTTCGTTTTCTCCTCTGGCCTAATGTAGGTTTGCCAAACGTTACGAATTCCTGGGAATATACTGGAGGAAAAGAATGGGAAAAAGTGCAAATCGTTCATATCGTCGCTCGAATAAAGAAACAGTGTAAATGCCACATCCACGAATCCACTAATTTATTCCCGAAAAACGAAATTGTGTTTGTATGGTTTGTAATGGTTTATAAAAACTTCCAATTCGTTTTTCTCAAAACTATACTTTTCATGTTACACTATTTCATTATTCCAGCGACGATATATATGTCTCATACAATATTTCTAACAAGTTGCTACTGGAAACTGAAAAATAATCACTAGTAATCACTAGATAGAATAACGTTTTTGCATTTAAAACCGAGAATAAAACATTTTTTAGTAAAAATAATATTTTTTTTCTTGCGTTAATGCTGACTTATATGCTACTAGGCTTGAACTTCCATCCAAAGAAACAAGAAAAAAAAAACAAATCTTTACCATCCACACTTGCTCATGAAACTTGTACAATACTTGAATTCAAATTCGTTGAAGAATATTCCCACACTGAAACAATAAAATTTAGCTGATGCAATAGGCGATCTCTGCGAAAATTTAATATACGACAATAAATCACTACAGACATGAGACGCTTGGCAGACAAAAGCCACATGCTAGCAGCCATTGTACTAAAGGAAATCGTAACGGCCACTGAAACACAAACCAATCACCTGGCAATTTGAAACCATAATATTACCAACGAGCAGCCACTATCGTCCATCATGGAAACCGATAGCGTTACACGCCGTAGAGGTGAGCAAAAATGATTGATATATCACGCGTCGATTGAAACGAAAAGAGGTGCAAAATACCAAACTACTCGTATGTAGTATAAATTTTAGCTTTTGTGGAGGTGTGCCGGTTTAGGGTGCCCGTACACACAGCTGCCACACACACACACATCGCTACACACTTTCGCGGCTAACCAAAAGAACCGCAATGAGCTAACATCGTCCCGTCAACGTTGGTGATATCAACCAAGACCGCAACAACAACAACAACAACAACTAAGGGAATCAGATGTGTTGATGTATGTATGAGTTAGCACCCCACAGCACCCACTACAACACAATGCAATAAGGATAACACAATGAGATAACAACAACAACAACAACAAAAACCACAGCGGTTGTATACTGGTATATGCAACGAGCAGCAGCAGCAGCAGCAACTGCATTTTGGTTTGTTTTTGGTGCTTTCGGTGTCGGTTTGATAGCCACAACAGCAGACACAACTCATATCAACACTTTCGCTGTAGCGTTCACTTTTTGACAGCAAACACTTGCTTTTGTTTTTTTCGGTTCAGGTTACTACACCAACTAGGACAAGGCTCCTCATTCTCTCGTCCTAGCTGTTCATTCCATCATTTTGGACATTTTTTCGCGACAATGATAATAATGACAAAAATACTTCCTCAATATGTTGTCGGTACTCGCTTATTTCCTCTTTTCTTCTTCTTCTTCTTCTTGCTCTTTTACTGTCATGCTTGCTCATTCCTCCAATATCCATTTTCTACATTTTTCCATCGACTGCTTATCACTGTATTATTTGGCGCGTCGCGTCATGTCACGTCCATGAAGTTCAATGATGTTGTCGTCGCCATGGCGCAGGCGATAAAATGAGATTAAAAGTGACTTTGTTAAATTGTCAAATATCAATCTGTTGACACATCATCCTCATCGCCATTCATGCGTGCAAGCTATCCAGCTCATACATGGTCCAAAAAATCTTTGTTGTTGCGAAATTTTTATGGGTTAGGGAGGTGTAGTTGGTAGTACTAGGAAGACATATGATGTTTTGTACTTGCACATACATATGAATATCTAATTGCATACCCATGTATGTAGATAAAATATTTTTGAGTTAAAAAATAGTGTGCCTATATGTCCTTAGATCAGATATGGCAGCATTTAAGAGCGACATCAGACATCTAAGCATCGAAAATAAGTTATTACCGAGTGTAGTTTGAGAGATACTGAATCGAAACCGTCAACAATTGGGGCATATTTTTAATATTTTGTATTTATTTACTAGCAAATATCCGGCGTGCTTCACTGCGCCTTAAAAGTATTTTAGTGTTGTTACTCCCTTACAAAACTCGTATGGCTTCATTCATAAAAAAATAAAATATATATTCGAAGGTATTTAATCATGGAAATTTATAACTCGATCCTACACATCGTGCACATTTTTTAAAGGTGTATTAATTCACTATTTACCTAATCTCATCACTTTTTCAAATAGGTGGCAACCCGCTACACAAATATATCCGACAGTAAACTTTCTTAAACCACTGGAGTTTAATAACTGTATTACACTTTAGCTAAATTTTTTGGTTTAATATATTTTCTTAAACAGGTGGCAACCCTCCTGAAAAATATTTTTGGCAGTAAACCTTCCTAAACCTCTTTAGTTTGAGTCTGATGATAAACGGGTACTAGGCAAAGTATCTCCGGTCCTCAAGCAAGTCGTTAGATAGGGAGGTCAAGCGAAGAATGACTTGGCTTCACTTGGCATTTCCAATTGGCGTCAGTTGGCACAGAAAAGAAACGACTGGTGTGCTTTATTGAGCTCGGCCAAAATCTTTTAGGCGGTTACAGCGCCAAATAAAAGGACGAACAATGTCTAACCTGAATAAACGAAGTAGTCTACTTTTTTTCTGAATACAGGAAATACATACTTCGTTTGGTCCTGATAAAGTAACCTGAGCGGTTCTGTTCTGCGGCTGCTGTCTGAAACGGCTCGGAAAGGTCCTTCGCAACCATGACAGAGCTAGTGGTATTGCCCAATGTCATTTCACACAGCCGTATTCGTTCCACGGCAATACCAAATTCAGACAAAGTGGCATAGAGATAACTTCTTTTCATGCTGTCGAAAGCTGCTTTACAATCGGCAAATAGATGGCGTGTGTCAGCACTATTCTCGCGAGACTTCTCTATTATTTGGATTATGGTAAATACCCGGTCTATGGTGGCTTTTCCAAGCCTGAAGCAACACTGATATGCCCCAATCAGTTCGTTGACGATATGAAGCCTATCTTTCCCACAATACGCTCAATGGGACCTTGTAAGCTATACTTAGAAGGCAGATACCGCGGTAGCTGGCGCGTATGGCGTTGTTACACTTCTTGTGGATTAGGCAGAGCACACTTAAATTCCAGTCGTCAGGCATACATTCATCGGACCATATTCCGCATAAGAGTTGATGTATGTTTTCAACTCCTCACCGACATACCTGATTAGCTCGGCTGGCAGGCCGATAACTCCAGCCAGTGTTGCCGTTGAAAATTTTCAGAAAGTCGCAAAAAAGGGGTCATTGACGAAACAAGGGACACCATATTATTTTTGCTTTTATTTTTACTAGTAGAAGAATACATATGTTGAATTTAAAAAGAAAATAGCGGGACAAGCTTTACACAAAACAGGGTTGCAAACATAGACATAAATCTAGTTGCTGCAAGGAGAAGAATTGCATTTCCTTTAGAAGATTAAGGTGATTAATTTTTTCGTACTTACAGGTGGAAATATTTTCTAGTAGCATGGTTCTGTTAACATTTCCTAAAAAATCTTTGAAAGGGGGCTAAAGTCGCACATAATTTTGGAAAAGGGTCGAAAAATTAATATTTTCAAAAGTCGGGTCAAAGGGTGTTGCCGCATAAAAAGGGTCAAAGTGCCCCTATAGTCCCACAACGGCAACACTGGCTCCAGCAGCTTTGTAGTTTTTAGCGGAACAATCGCTATTTGTACATCGTCATATTCAGGCGGTGGGACATCGGCTTCAGCGTCATCGACTGTGGGCTCGGATTCGTCTTCTCCGTTTCTTTCGGTGCTGCTGCCATTCAATAGGGTTTGAAAATTGTTGTCTCCTTAACTTATGGGGTTTTCGTTTCTACAAAAAATGTTGCCTTTTCATTGCCCGGTTCTTAGTGTTTGTGTTTAGAGGGCAACGAGAAGGTAACATTCTTCGGTAGAAACGAAAACGCCATTAATTACGTGCTGATCGAACCTGTTATACTCAGTCTTTGCCGTGGTTAGCTTATCGAAAACCTCTGACCTGGTCGCCAAAACTTCGTCACAGCCCACAACAGGTGGAATTAAACAAAGACGGTGTGCAGTCGAGGACTGTGATCTCTTGGCAACGTAAAGGAGTAAGGCTAATCTCAAAATTTCGACTGATAGTCACCCCAAAATTCTAGTGATGCCGTTCGATAACCTGGTCTCCCTTTTTCGCGCTTAGCTCTGCCATTTTGAAAAATCTTTGTGAGCAAGCAAACTTTCTTTGCGACTTATAAGGGGATGGGTTACGCTGCTGCTATTGTGGATCTAATAATTATCTTTAGTAATTACTAAGCCGTAAAGCTACTCTGTCTATAGTTTACTAATGTTCATTCAACTTAATTTAGAAACACTTTATTAAGGGACAAACGAGCTCTCTCTATACTGTACAGTGTACACAACACAAATCTGCAAGCTAAGATCAAATCAAAATCACATTTGCACTACTTTTAATTCTACCAAAACTTATTGGTATTTGTACACAAAAGTCGGATAGGTAGCCCAAATATTCCCACCTTCGGAGCGTACTACTTTTTCCGTTTTTTTTTTCGTTTTTTCTGTTTGAGCGATAAACTTCACGCCAATAGCAGACATCATAAACAACACAAAAGACCAAATGGATCAGCCTAAAGCAAAAGCAATAGATCTCAATGTCTGATGCAACACCAGGCAAAAACTATTCCAATCGATTTGCAGAAATATTGTATTTACATCTGTACATTCATATCCACACACACACACACAGGTTTGGCAGGCTTGGCGCGCTACGATTTGCTGTGTCTGCGGCACTCCGCTACTCGTAGTTGACTAGTAAATACGCAAATCACCTGTAAAATTTGCCAAACGAAATGTGAAAGAGCAAACGAAGGCAAGTACATACATATTCACTCAAGCATACTACATACCAACAAACACTTATTTACTTATACGGATATATATTGCAAAAGCAACAAAGCCTGATGCAAATAGCATTTGGAATGTCGTAGAAATTGAGGTTGTCAACCAACTCTGTCCGTCTGCGATTTCTTACGTGCAATTGCACAAGGAATTCAGGTGGATTACAACTGGTAAAAGGACTGAAAAAAGGTTAGACTAGCGGTAGAACAAGTTGATATTTTACTACTGTGTATGGGCAAAACAACAATTGAAGCAGATAACTGATAGGCAAATAGGGATGACAGCAGCAATCGAATACGCATAACTGTAAATATCAACTTATTTATAATCGCATACTGAGCACCTACAGGCAGGGAGAAAAAATAGCACATATAGGAGATTATGCTGTCTAAAGGCAGTGTCAGACGATTGCGCATTTGCCCAATATTTGGTGCGAGTCCCAATCGTGTGGATGCACAAATATTTTTCTTTTTCCCAATCACGAAAAATAATTTGTTAAAATGTTTCAATAGAAGTTCGCTGTGTTGCACCACTCGTGTGACCAAAAAAAATTTTATTTTGTACAAACAATCCAATAAAAAAATTTACAAAAATGTACAAATGTATGAAGCGTGTGACACTGCCTTAACAAAGAGCAAACAATATCGTTTTAGACTTTGGGTGAGAGGAATATAGAAGTTTGGATGATCAAAATATTAGGTTAAACGGGCAGCTCTGTAAAGAGTTCAGTCGGAGGCCGCAAAGGCCCGTTGCGATGCACATTGGATAATCAAAAAATTCTAAGCAATTTAAGTAGTAAAACAAAATATGAATTTAGAGCAAATCAGCTTAAGGAGACAAAGTTCGAGAGACAAGTTACCCAACTGTTACCTATTTGATAGGTTTCCTGGACAGTCCACATAGTGGTTCTGATGACACCATTACATTTCAAACAGAAAATTCTTGAGGGCAAAGATTCTCATGTGTCGGGTCTACCTTTCCAGATCTATTTCCAAGTTATGCGACTTCAATCATACTACCCTAAGCAAAATATTCCCTAAAACTCGGCTGCTATATCGGGAAATAAAAAAGGGGTATTTTCAGAAAGTTTTCTAGAAATAAGACAGAGAGAAAAGCTGTATGAACTTTAGTTTCGATTAAGTTGCGCGACAATTCCATGAGGCGCTCACTTAGACTCTGATGGTTCTTTTCAATATCCATTTCTTTGAGGTCATCCAGATCATCAAAAAAATTACTGAAAAGACCTTTTGGTAATGCCGGGCAATAACAGAGAGGATGATAATATTCGTCTATGAAAATTCAGTAGCAGTAGTTGTTCTAAAGCGTACCCAGTCTACCTGCGCGTAAACCAATCAAACAATACCCTTCTTTGCTTCGGTTAAGTAGAGAATTTGTCCGTGCCATAACGGGCAAATTCGCCAGCCTTGCAATTTCCCTCCAAGCTATACTTATATATCTAACTTCTTCGAATAAACGCTCTACCTCCTCTGATTTCAAAGTTGGTTCCAGACATCAATATCTACTATTGCCTTGAGGGTTCGATTTGGGTCTAATGTTAGTACGGAGAGGACTCTGCCAGTTTTGCTACCAAACGCGCCTTCTATGTCCAATAATACAGATTTGTGTTCGATGTCAAATGTAAGGTTGTTCAGAGCCGTGTATACATCCCTTCTTTGTTATGTATTTGCGCGATTGATCCGATATAAACGCTTCGGAACATTCAGGGAAGTGAGTCTGCACGAGAAGTTTAGACGTTTCGAGGTTACCGCTTATTCACTCGGCGATACCTTTGAGCATATGATTAGGCACCTTTTTGGAGCTTCGAATGATTTATGTGTGATCGGTTTGCCTTCGAGCTGCAGCGGAAACTTTTCCAAGCTAATTTTTCCCATTTTGTGTGAAGTTTTTTAGCTTTCCAGTTCGCAGCTACGGCGCAGAGCGTACGCCACAAATGCTCTCTGGCTAATAGTTCCATAAGAGTTATCTGCAGATTATGTCTATTGGAAATAGAAAATTACAACTCGAAAGTAAAACATCAAAAAGTAAGAAACAAACCTGGCCGATCTACTCATGTTAAAATTCTAGGAACTTACCTAAGATTTATATTAAAGCCATTTAGACTTTCGATATATGTAAGTACAATAGTAAATTTGATCTTCAGGATTTCTCGCAAGTATTTCTTGCGTTTATACTGGTGGCACCCAAATACTCAGTGAACTGTAATGAAAAGAATTAAATGCCACAACGCACAGTAGAAATGCACATAAGAATGAAAGGAAAAAAAATCAAACAACAAACATATTTACTTATGCGGGCAAACGGCTATCCAATCAACTCAACCCCCAACGAATTGATCGCATATCGATGGCCGCAGCCAATCGCATGACAATCACACGCACCTGAACGCAAATATAAAGGAAAAAAGTGCAAGCTGCAAGTGTGGCAAGTGGACACAAAAATTTACAGATTTTTTTCTGGTATTTTTACAAATGAAAGCTAAAAGATTCAATGGAAAGCTACACTGCAGCCATGAATCTCCAGTTAGTTGCCATAAGCCTGCCACTGCCGCCGCAATCGTTTCTCTGTTGGATGCACGAATTTGGCGAACTGCTGCCATTTCAACCGTACCGGGTCGAAAGCAAAGCACTGAGTAGAGCAGCGATGGCTGATGTTGGACCTGGTCAGCAATGGACAACATACTGCTAGCGGCAATTTTTCTCGTCTTCCCAAAACCCCCCACCATTATTATTGTCATTCGGTACACTTGTTATTTGTGGGTTATTGTAGTTGTTTTTTTCGCGTTGCCATGGTGTTGCAACAACAACTATGCCAGCGTTGCCACTCAATAGCTGACCCGAACGAATGAACTCGCATCCGACGCTGCACACAACCACGCAAACGCACAATTGCATACATACATACACACATCCACATATATATGTATATAAATGCACACAGCTGGAACGGATTGAAGTGGACATTTCAAGAGATTTATGCTATTGTTAACACAACAACAGCAGAAACAACAACAACAACAACAACCAGCAATGCCAGCAAATAACAAACGTAACAGTAGCTAAATTAAAATGAATGAATGAGAATGACTGACTGAATGGCTGGTTGTAGCAGGTATGCAGAGAGCTTGCAACATGCAGCCTACCTTCGTGGTTACTACTACCATGGTAGTGCCACTACTACATATTTATTAACAAGCATTTACTTTTTTATAATATTTGCTCTTAATTCTGTTGTTATTATTGTTATCTGCTGTATTTACTATTAGTCTACTTTTGTGCAAAATAAAATAAAAATAATAAAAATCTCTCTTCGCATTGCAAGTTGTCTGATCCTTCAGCTTTTATTGGTTATTATGATCGCAAACAAATTTTCCACAACAATGATGAATTACGAATCAACTGAAAGTGAAATAGTGGAAAATGAGATTTCAAATTTCATGCGGCTTTAGTCGTTCAGCTACCGGTGTTTATATTTATTAAATATTGCAAACATTTTCAGTTATTCTTGTTGTTATTGCTGAGCTATTGATTAAGCGTAGTTTTCAATCAAAGTTAGCAAAAGCAATTTTTAAATTTAAAAGAACAAAAGTGTTTTAAGTTGAGCGAACCTAAGTATGAAATACATCGCGCTAACTTAGAGCGAAAAGTTATTAAGTCGAGTTTTTCAAATTTTACATTAATTAATTTTAATTTTACAGTTAGAAATAAAACAGTTAGTTCGATCTTTTAAGCAACGGTGTATTTTTTTACTTCTTCTTGCTTCTTACACCGATATGTATTTTTTAGAAAATGTGGACTTAGCAATTTTTTACTCCAAACTAGCGGCATTATTAAACTTACAGAGCAATTCTGGCTAAGATTCTGTTTATTCTGGCACGAAAGTCTTAAAAAAAGGCTCGCTTACCAACTTTCATGTTGTAAAGCTCTTTTACCAAAAAGCACTCGAGCATTTTCCAAGTTGAGATGTACATATATAATTTACTTGCGGTGCTCCAACAGTCTCATTGACCAAATGAGCAAAGCGCTGGCGTTCCAATCGAGAGATCTGAGGTTCAAATACTCAGGTAGGGGATATTTTCACTTATTTTCTTTTTTTATTTTTAGATTATATGGTTTCAAAATGGAAAGTTTGCATATATTTTTTTTTTAAATTCATTTAATTTTTAGAAATTTATTTTGTGTTCTTTTTTTCTTTTTAATTTAGATTTTATATTTTATTATCTTAAAAAGTAACTATAATAATTTCATTTAATTTTCTAAACTTAATATTTTTTATTAAATTTAATTTTTAGTTTTTTGTTTAAAAAAAAAACATTTTTTTTAATTATGTTTAATTTTTAGGAACTTTTAATTTTTTTCTACTTTTGAAACAATTTTTTTTTTTTTAATTTCTAGATTTTACTGTTTTAAAAATAAAAATGTTTTTTAACTTCATCTAATTTTTAGAAACTTTTTATTTAGTTTTAGTTCTGTAATTAAATTTTCTTTTAATTTTTAGTTTTTATTATTTTAAAAAGGTTTTTATTTATAAAACCTTGCTAAAAGGCAAAAAGAATTACGCTAAGACCGCTTCGCTAGAAAATCTTTTTCAAATGCCTACCTCAGAAAACAATTCAAGAGGGCCCTATTTTCGAATTTGATACAAAAACGGTCTATCTCAACTGAAAATAAATTGAAAATATGTTGATGTAAAACCCCGGGCGTCGCAAGGTTCGCAATTGGACGCACCAGTGTT
>NW_016171805.1:0-13906 GCF_001687245.7 Rhagoletis zephyria
TTTTTTTTTTTTTGTAATTCTTTTTTTGCTTTAAGTCTTTTGTTTGGAAATTAGAGTAGATGCTGCGCTTTGGTAACAAAACAAAAAAAATAATTTAAATAGTTGTTGGAATTCAAAAAAAAAAAAATTGGTTTTCCGTATATTGCCACCAACTATAGTTTGTGATACTTGGAAAACTTTCGTTCTCGGAAATGTAAACGTTTTGCTAATGACCAGCGTGCGCAGAACTGCTAAATATAAGGAGATGAAAAACCTCAGAAATAAATATGTATTTTAAAGTAAGAGCCAAACTTTGGAAAAAATGTGGTTACGCACACATAAATGTATCTTTGCTTGAATTGCTAGTTCTGTATAATCTGTTAGCAGTGCCGCCAAGGAAAAATCTGTGCTCGATAGTAAATATGTTATGGGGAAACCAAAATATGTTCGTCTATAACTTCTTAAATAGCCTAGCTGGCGAGATGGGGATTTCACACACACATGGAATAGTAGTTGCAGAATACAATAGCATATACGGTGAAGTCGTGCGTATATTAGTCCTCAAACATTAATAAAAAAAAAAAAATCGCAAATTTCCCTACCCATCCGTCCTTATGCACCAAAAAATTTATTCTTATATAATACCACAAAATTATTTATTTTATTGTCATTTTAAATTGCACCCAATTTTTTGAAAGATTTTTTGAAATAATCATATTTTTAAAAATTCAAAGTCGTTAAAAAAATCCTTACGTCGGAGAGAAAAACTAAGTATGCAGTTTTACTATAATTTACCCATAGTTTCGAGAATATATTAATTTTTTTGTATGTAAAATTTACTGTCGCACGGTGTTAAAATAAGACATTGTAGGAGTTAAGTTAACACTTTTATCTCATGCGAGTTATAAAATTGTTTTCTACTTTTCTTACATTTTTTGATGTGAGACTTCATACAGAATGGTTAAGTCGACTAATATTCAGGGTCTTTGTGGCAAGTTGTTGAGGCTTACCGCGGATCCTGCACCGAAAATCATTCAGCAGAAAATGTTAAAAAAAAAAAATTGCAAAAAAACCTCTGCCCTATCGGCCCTGCCACTGCCATATGGCAACGCGTGCAAAAAAAATAACAAAAAAAGCTACATATCACAAATAAAGTTTTTCACATAACTTTTTTCTTTTTATGGATTTCGAATTAAAACCTTTTGATTGTTATAATAAAAATCTAGCTACTTACTTTTTTCGTCTGCTTTTTGTATTTTACCACTTTTTTTAACCCACTTCTCTTTGCGAAGTGATTACTTTGAAAGATTTGACTAGGGATACGCGATACCCATACGATATTCAATATATCAATATCGTTGCTCAACATACCATGAAAAACAAAAATTTATAAAAATGTCAAAATGTCTTAAATTAGATTGCAGTTCTCAAGAAATAAATGCTCGTAAATTCATTTCTTCAGGAAAATCTGCAGCAAAGACAAAATATTTTTTGCATAAAAATATTTTTAGCCAACCAATACCCCCACCAGAGCTACTGTATTGACATTTTAAGCAAATTCTATCGATTGAATTGAGCCTTATGAGTAAAAACTAAGCTTTTTCTTAAAATTTCAGCCCTTTTATTTAAATTGCTTTGCATAAATCGTGTAAGAGGTTTGAAATTTTAAGAAAAAGCAGTTGCTTATTTCTTATTCATAATGCCCAATAACTTAAAAATTCTGTTTTTTGAGTTCTCCTGGAAAACCAACATTGAAACCTGTATCAGAAAAACTCTCACGCTGACACCAACGACTTTTATGTCATAATATTGTGGCCGAATTTCTCTGAAAATGAAAATTTTAGAGGCTTATATTCATTAGATTCACTTTGGGTACTATTAAATTTTTTTGAAGAAACTCAACTTTTTTTGCTCTTTTGTGAAATTTTTGAACTAACTTATAAGTGAAGTGGAATTGCATTTGACGAAAAGAGAACGTTATGCTACTACATTTTTGGAATAAATGATAACAGTTACTTTCAAACGAATATTTCGGGCACTTGGCAACATTTTGCAACATATTTCGATGCTTAAAATTTTAAACTTACATAAATCAATCTTTTTTAATGCTCTGAAATTTGAGCTAGTATGTATGTGTATCCACACAATAAATGGATATTAAAAAAAAAAATTAGTGAATGCAAGCACCATCGCCATTTATTTTATTGACCTTCTTATGCGTGTCGTTTTATGAATTGCTTGTGGTAGGCAATTCTTTCACATGCATGCTCATGAATAACATAAATAAAATTTTTAAACCCACCCCTGCATTCATAGTGTTGGCATTCATATTTACATATACATATATGCATGTGCATATATGAATTAGGCTGACTCGCGAAAAAAAAGCTTTTAATTATCGCCCCATTTTTTTTGAAAACGGCTTTCCACCCAAGCAGCGCCCTAAAAACAGCCAGAATTATATTTTCTTCAAAACTTTTTTATTTGAAAGCCACTTTTGAAGGGTTGTGCAAAGTTATAAATGGTTTCAAACGTTTTCACACTTTCAATAAAACGCTGCACTATGGTATATTCTAGGAAAAATATATTTTTCAAGTTTAGTTTTTTGGAAGTGTAATGATGCAGTTTTGTAGCCGAATACCAAAACATGAACATTTTAAAGTTTCGTATTCCTAAAACGAACTAAATATACCTTCACATTAACTGTCTCTTTTACGGAGAATGTTTGGTTTGTGTAGATTTTTTTCTGAATTATTATGAAGACCGTTATTTTTACATATAACCAGAAATATTATAAGGAAAGGATTTTTATTTCTGCCTTAAAAAATATTTGGCCAAGTTTAACTGTTATTACTGTACTAAAGAAATAAGAGTGCGAATTTTTCAGTTATTATCGAAAAATAAAGAGTCCAGGGCTCTTGTACAGGAGGTTCTCAGAACAAAAGAAGTTTCCTCTACGACAGTATTTTGCCCCGGACTTTTATAACAACGAAAAAAAAAACACCACCAACTCAGGCGAATACTGAATTTACGTTTAGTGAATATATGAAAAATGTGGATGTTATCCCTACTGCGAATCATAGAGTTCTTACGCACAACGCGGACAGAACCGATGTATGTGCTACTAAGCATACTGCCAATGGACATTATGGGGTAACAAATGAGTTGCTTTTGATGAGCAGAGGGGAAGTATCCTCGGCTATGGGTCTGCCGAACTTTCACATCGCTCTAGGGAGGCAAGCGGATAGACTAGGGTAGCCGACCATAGCGGGCATAAAGAGAAGGTGATTGCAAAAAATTATCAAGTTCACATACTGGTTTATATAGGAGGCCCGATTAAGAGCTGTGCTGGTGTGTCCTAACAAGACCTTCGAAAAAACTAAATTCAAATTTAAAAGTGCATATGTGTTTAACCTCAAAGAGAAACTCTACTACGATCTATTACACTTTTAAATCAGAAAAACGTATCAAAGCGTGCAAAATATATCCTGATAAAAAATTCTGTCAAAGCAAAATTTCAAAAGAAATGGCCCATCTCCAACCTAATGTAAATTAATGCGGTCTGGTCTAAAGCAGTTATGTATGTTTGAATGATTGTATGTATGTACATTAGAGTGGTCCAATTTTTGCATGGGGGAAAAAATGTCATGCAAGAAAACGAGACACCCCCTTAGTTTTTTAATTTTGTTTTTTGTAATATTTATCTATACCAGCTTTGAATTTTCTACTGTAACATATATAGGGTGCTCAATGACCTTGAAATGTGCTACTGGATCGCTATGAAACTGGCAAAAATATTGGTGATTTTTATTAAAAGCTACTGTTGCCATGTCAACTGAAGCTTGCGATAATTTTTTAGATAATTTAAATTTGAAATATTCTTAGGATGCTTAACTAATTGTATGTACATAATACTTCTAGAGTAAAATACGAGCATCATGAGCATGCTCTAAATATATACTTAGAAGCGTAAAGTTCGGTACCAGCACCTCTTTCGGCAAGAGGAAAAACTTAAGAAAGTGGCTCAAGCCGTATCTCGGTAAAAAAATGTTTTGGGCCACTCTAATGTACATATGTATATTTACTATTAGGTGCATTCTTTTGCAACCGAGCTACAAAAGAACACTCGCTTAAATGACGAAATACACGCAAAGCAACAACACAAACTCGGCTATTTATCCGAGCTCAGCCAGGACGGTTAAAAAATACGCGACCTGAAGGCTAGTGTTGGTAAGTGGAAAAACTGCTCTATTGTGAATTGTTAACGGGAAAGTGGAGAGGGAAATTTTTGCTTCCTTTTATACGTGACTTAAATTTTAAAAGAGTATATATATTACGCAAATACCTCGCATAATTACTCATTTAAATTGGTTTTTGTATCTAAATCCCGTTAAACTAATCACATTTTCCTGCCAGCTACCAACAGGGTTGCTTAAGTAGCTAAAAGGAAATTGTATTCGAGTTGAGCGTTCTTTTGTCGCTCGCTTACAAAAAAATGCAGCTATTGTACGCACTAGACACCACATTTGAATGCAAAAGAATATTCAACTAACATTGGCCACACTCACTGCAACTAGCATGTTTGCACTAGAAATTTTGGAAGTTTAAAATTCCATTTGTATGCACTTGCCCTTGCTCTTACACCAACAATGTGAAAAGGCCAAATATGTGCATTTATACGCCTTCGACTATGGTAAAGGGTGACCGAAGTTAATGAGAATACATACATATATCTGTAAGAAAACATGCGGTTGCAGTTGAAGTAAAACTTTTGGATACAAATTTTTTATTAAAATACGTCTTCTAATTGAAAAAAAAAAAAATTAAAATGTTGATGGTTATTTATGTGAATGACTACATCCTAATTGTTAGCTAAGTTTCGAAGAATTTTACGAGCAGGCAAAGGAATATATAACAGTTGTATGTATATCTAAAAGTTGTCGGATATAATTTAATATACGTTTAGAAAACAAGTTAGCGTCTAATCAAACATGTTTATTTTGATTCTGACTTAAGAAAATTATCTACCTAGATTCTCTTAAAAATTAACGCTTCTCACTTTTAAATTTGCATTTGTTGTTGTTCTTTTCGTGTCTACTTAAAGTCCAACGTGCCACATTGCTGCTTCTCTACCTCATACATACTACTTTCATATCTAATGCATGCTGATAAAAATTCACAAAGCATCAGCAGAGCAGTAGCTGATCTGCATGCAATGATGGCCGCCTAGCAGCCAACTGCTTACCGCAACAAAAATTTTAGTGGCACGTTTCGGCAGCCTAACGTGTTTTCCGAATAATAAAAGGAGCAATATGAGTTAGGCGACGCACAAATTTACCACGTTCATAGCACTTTTTGAGCCGATGTGCTATTTCATGTGTACGTTGCCGCTAGGTTTACACAAAAATGGCAGGATTGTCTTTTATGAGGCTTGAATTTGCACAGTTATGATGCATGTGCCACACAGATGAATGCAAGGTGTAAAAGAAAAACAAAAAGACAACCAACATCGAAAAATATTACTGAGAATGTATTTGAAATTATTTGCATAACGTGATTTTCTTACAGTACATATATGTACATTAGAGTGCTCCATATATGGTTAAATATGGTAAATGGTTAAAGAAACAATTGGGTATTACTACGGGGAATCTCCTGAAGATAAGCAAAGTTTTCCGATCGAAAAATATTGATTTTCAGGAGTACTAATATTTCTACGAAAAGTCGTTTTCCCCCACATAAAATACTCGAAAATTTTATAATGAAAATTGGATGAAATTTCCTAAGATTTGTACAAAAATTTAAATTTTTATTTATATATATTATTTATTTACAGTGTGAACTATATACATTTTTTTTTTTTTTTTTTAATACAAAAAATTCTATCTAATTAAAAAAGTCTTGGTAAGGTTTATGTAGCCACCTAGTTTATCAGGTAGCTACCGATTCAGCAGTCCTGTAGTCACTCCCCCGTACTACAGGGTAATTTGTATTTGCGCAAATATTTGTGTGGTGTATTTTGAGCAATAATATTCTGTTCTCGTTTCACTGCTAGTTAAATTATTTTAATATCTGTTTCAAAATTTTATACAGGCAAGACTAAAAAGTATAAAATAAATAAAATATAATAAAATGAAAAACTTTTTAATATACAACGCTTTTATCTCATAAATTGTTTATAATGACTTTTGTTAAAATTTCAAAATCAAAAGTTATCAAAACAAATTCTATGGGACTGAGAAATATTATTTTATACTTTTTAGTCCATTTATAAAAGTGTGGTTCCTAAATAAAAAATGTTTAATTTTTTATTTTATTCATTTAAAGTATATTCCTCCCTATATTAGGCAGGGAGGGACACACATAGGTTTAAGTGTTGAGGGCCTGTTGTGATACCACACCTAGAATTTTTCACTTCCCCTTGCTGATTGCCATTTTGAGTCGTAGATTTTGCACCTTCAAAAGCATCTATGGTAAGGCACTCCAAGTATATTTTTTAATAAAAAAAAATACTTTTGCGCAAAAACTGACAAAATTACGCATAGTTCCTTGGTCCAATTAACCCGAAAGTTGTCACACTTTGCCTTTAATTTAGAATCGAACACAAAAAAAAAGAAAGGGGCAATCAAAAGGCGAAATTTTTGGGTAGAAAATATGGTGATAATAAAATATATTTACATATATACATATTCCACAATTTATATAGGCAAATAAAATACTTTATATATCAGATATCTATAATGGACTATGATTCCAGTTTAAAATTCTAGTCAAAAACAGCATGTTACAGTTGTATCGAGGATGTCAGTAGAAGGGTTGCAAGAAAGAGTGTCGAAGAAGGGTTAAAAAGAAATTTTCAAACAGTATAGCAACACAACAGCGTAGTACTTATATGCAACAGAGCATACAAACACACACACCTGACTCCCTTGAAACGATTGCTGTCGCATCACTTTGTTGTATTGTGTGTTTGTATATACTATGAATCGCTGGCTGACTGTTCATGCTTTGCTGACAACATAAGAAAGTTGGCTATTTGGTTGATGGGGTTTCGCGCTGAGCGCAGGCCACTCAATGGCCGTCATCATATTAGCTAAAGCAGCAGCTAAAAAAGAAAATGAAAATAATATACTATATGTAAGTATACATATATAAAAAGAGACAAGAGCAGTAACATTAGTCCATGCTGTGTGTGAAACTGCATCAACATCTCGTCTACGTGCACTTACACTTACCAAAACCCCTTTGGTGAGTGTGTTTACCAACATCTGCTCCGTCTGGGTGTCCATTTAAGGCAATCATTGGGGATTGTATTTTTATTCTGTTAGTATGTGAATGGCATATTTGCAGCTCGGTGATATAAAAACATTCGTTTGCTTAGATGTGACTATTTGCTTGTAGTGCAGTAACAGATTGTAATTGCATTTTTGTGGTATTGCACAAAACAAGATTTCATTGGAAATAGAAATAAAATTGCATTGGCAATAAATCTTTGGAGGACAGCGAAGAGCAAAGAAAAAAAAATCATTTTAAAATGGAAGTAAAAGTTAAAGGAAAATACATATTGAGAAGTTGTAATGTTGTTACAAACATTTTACTGTAAATGTCACAGAGTTTTCTGGGAGTTTTTCATTTATGAACACATGTTAAATAGGGTTAAATAATGCTAAAAACGCTAAGGAGTCATTGAAATTTAGGTATACATGTACGCCTTGATATTGTCACAAAAATTGGGCATAAAACATTTTCGACAGAAAAGGGTTCTTCGAAACCTGGGTTCGAATATGAATATGAATAAAATATATTTTCTTTAATTGAAAAAACCAAAGTTCAAAGTTTTTTTTTTGGCAGAGCCAGTTAAATGTGATGAAGAAAATGCATACAATTGTGGTGCCGGACACGAACTGACTCTCAACAGCTTGATCGTCGAAAATTCACAAAGACCTTAACAAACACTCTTTTGAAACTGTGTTTTTTGACAGATTTTGCTGGGATATATGTACTAAAATACACCTTAACTAAAGATTTTAAAGTGTTAGTACCAAAAGCAACGGAAACACGCCAAATTTTTGTAAAAAACACTTTCAACTGCATTCCAACTCTTCTCAAACCAAAAGTTACTTCGAAGACAAAAGCTCTTGTTAAAAAAAATAATTGCTTTAGGCACAAAAAAGTTTGTCCAATATATTGGATGATGGTACTTAAAGGGTTAATACGGTTTTCCACCAACTTGAAACCTGCACTTTATTATAAAATTTAATTTAATTGGCTACAAAACTGCATACCCAAAATCTTTCTAGCGAATTTAATTTATCGAGTTTTCCGAACTCTTTCACAAAGTTTACAAATTAAAGTAAAAACCTTTGCATTCATTGTGAAAAATCCTCTGTACGTAGACTTTTTTCAACCACTGCATGCACTTTTATAAACCCGGTAAAAAATGTATATATTAATACCAAAATCTAGCAATAAAGGGGTTATGACTTTATCAACCATACGTGAGCTATTAAGGACTTTTGTTTTAGATTTTCTAAAATTTATATTGGTTCCTCGCTCATTTATATGTCTTCGAATAATAAACGACTCAAGGGGATAAAGAAGATTACTCCCTCTATTTTCATTTCGTAAGTCAAAGGAAGCCCACAAGAAAACTCTGGGAAGGCTACTTAGCCTCCTATGGGGCTGTACGTAAATATATAGGTACATTAGATGTAAGACTACAGGCTTTGCATCGCGGATATATTTTGTATTCCAAAAATGTAGTATTCATTTATCTATTGCAAGAAATAGAATTTTTTTAAAAATTGTATCGCACAACTACATTAATATATACATATATGTTTTAGCTTAAAATAGAGTCACTAAAGACAGAGTATTTTTTGATAAAAGAGACCAAGCATAAAAAATAAATTAAGTAATTTTTAAGCAAAAAAAACCGACTTCAATTCTCATATAAAAATTTAGGAGTACAATTAATTTTTTCTTGATCCAATGATCGGATCTAAACTAGATTAGTATGGGAGCACCTATGAGACACTACCTTCCCGATGCAAAAAGACGTGGTCCAAGGTTAGGCGGTAACATACATACATAAAAAAAAACAAAAAATAATAATATTCCGACGAACTGATAACTTCCTCCTCTTTTGGAAGTCGTTAAAAAATATTTTTTTTTCTTGGAAGTACTGTTTTTGAAATAACTTCAAGGTTTATTTTTTTGTTTAAAGTCACAATGTAATTGAGGTTAAGCCTTTTTTCTTCAAAGAGATACAGCGTAAAATAATAAAAATGAAATATGTTTTAAGAAAAAGTTAATAAAAATATATATTTAAACTACAAAAAAAAAAATTAAAAATATAAACATACCTAGTACCCACATGTACATATGTACATACAATGGATTTGAATTTGCCAATTTACGTTAACTACTCCATTCAAATTTTAACTTCAGTGACCAATAAATTTGAACGGATATGACAATTTTCATAATTTTTTCATTTCATTGCAACTACGTAGATAACTAATAGAAATGTAATTTAAGCTGAAAATTCGATTTTTTTCACCGAAGAAGCAAAACCGTGTATATACCAAAAATGCCACATAACTACTCCTTTCCCTAACTTTGTGCGATACGTTGTACAAGTTTAAGTGGGTCTTAGACCTTGCTCAGACAACTTATTTATTTATCTTTTTAATTTTATTATTTTTTAATATAAAATAATCGTGAAAAGTTGAGTTTTGATTTTTTGTATGACTAGTATTGAAAATGGTAATAAAGGGTTAAAAGAACGAGGCTCGAAGATCTGCGAAGCAGTATATGGCTCGTAAAGGAGCGATCTAAGAAGAATCTTTTGTTGATCATATATTTTGCTGGGAAGGAATTTAAGAATGGCTCAATATTTCTCACCTTACAAAATAAATAAATATAAATCCAAGTGCCAAATGGATTTTAATGAGAAGCCCTTTGCGTGGCAGAACTTCCCTCGAAGGCTTGCCATTGCCTGCTAAGGGGCGACCGCTATAAAACAAACTTGTGTGGATGCTTCTCGGACCAGGAATCGAACCATGGATCCACATCCAATCATTCAATCTCGGCGGTCGCCTTATGGTCTTCCTTAAATATTGACATTTATTCATAGTCCTTTCTTATTGAACATTTATTGGTAAATTTCAAGATCCAGTTTACATTTAATTTTTTGTTTTGCGGTAATAGCAGGCATGGCCTTTGAAGAAAGTGTCTTTTCTCTCAGCAACTGTAATTTAAAGCTTTTCCTCTGTAAATTTTACTTTAAAGCTTTTCCTCATTAAATCCTTTCAAAGAATGTCTTTGCTTCTGCATACATAACAAGTAAGAAAGTCTAAGTTCGGGCAGAGCCGAACATTAAATACCCGGCGCACGTATTAAATATATGTTTTTCGCCTTACCGAAAGCTACGGCTACATGGTAAGCCGGGGCGTATCAATTTTGAGTAAATAAGAGTCCTTAAATTTCGATTTTGAAGTTTCAAGCAGTTCTGAAATTTACCGTTATATGAGAAGCGGCCGTTATTTTAGTCCGATTTCAATAATTTTCAACGGTTTGCTTATATGTGGCAAGCACAATAACCACACCGAGTTTGGTACAAATTGGTAGAACGGTTACTGAGATACATATATGTGATCATAAGTGGGCGGTGCCACGCCCATTTTCCAAAAATTTATCACAAACGTATTNTATGTATACATTTGTCTATATCTATCTCGATTCGTTTTGGTTGTTACAAACAACCGTTATGTGAACAAAATTAATATACCCTTGTGCACAAGTGCGCTCGGGTATAAAAAATATAGTCTGCGAGCGACTTCATTAAGGCGGATAATGTGGCAAATGTAAATATAATTGTTTAAAACGGGTTTTTGTTAAAATACATAAGCATGTGTGTATGTGTGTGCGCATAAGAGATGAGACAACGCCAATGTGTGCTTGCATTCTACGATAATTACCTCATATTGCCAGCAAGACCGTAATTGTTTACTTTTCGCCGCAAAACAAACGAACAGGCACAGACAGACAAACAAAAAAGAATTTACATGTATTAGCACATACATAATTACCCTGCAAACCATTTTTACAGAGTATTCTGAATTGTAGAGAAATTTTAAAGAATTCGTAAAGATCTCCTCCGATTTTTTGACGAGTTTTCTAAAATGAAATAAACTGTGCACACTTCGATTGTTTTACGAAATTGCGGAAGAACATCGTAAAGATTCCATTATTTTCTTTCTGATTTTTTGCCGAATTTTCTAAGATGAAATGTACTGTGCACACTTCGATTCTTTTAGGAAATTTCGAAAGAAAATCATTAATGTAACTATAATAATGTCACAATCGACATTGAAAATATAAAAAAATTCTGACGCACCAAAAAAAAAATATATATGTATATATTTTTGTGATTTTGTGCTATAAACGCGTTTATTTATAAGAACCGAAAATTAAAAAAATAAGAATAAGCCAAAAAGGTAAGTTTAATATTGCGATTATTGAGGAATTGATAACCTTGTCATTTTTTTTTGAAGTCGGTTAAAAATTAAGTTTACGTATCTTGGCCTGTTTTTGCGTAATTTTAGCGTACCTACAGCGTAATATGTATGCAGCTAAATAAGATTACTTTGTTCACAGATTCCTGTGTGTCTGCAGTTGGGAATGCTAAGCTGGACAACACTGAAGCTATCATTAAACGATTTTTCAACTCTGCAAAGGACCTCGTTAAGAATCGACAGCATGCAGTTAACCCGCAGACCTAAACGTTTCCCGCAATTGTCGAGGACATGAGTCCAAACTTAATAGAATTATAAATTTATTAAATTTAACTTTTTTTCTAATTTTTACATTCAAAGCAAATATCAACCTTAAACATGTTGTATTTACCTTCTTTATACCATGAAATAGTTAGCTTTTACTAAAATTTTAAATACTTACCTTTTGAACGCTTAAAATTTATATTTATCACTTTATTGTACATTTACTTACTTTAAACCTTGAAAACTATTGTGAATTCTTTTGTAGCTAACATTAGTTGCCTCATAGGCAAACGAGAATTTTGTAAATATTTGGTCGCTATCCTCGCAAACAGCCGGATAGTAATTGAAATCCCGCTCTCATACATTTCATATAGTATATAAACCGAATAAACTTTAGCGATTAATTTCCAAAAATTTCCGTGTTTAATTTCTTTCAGAAGGTTGGCAAAATATTCTTTAAGAAATCTATTCTAACTTTTCTTCAGAATGCTGAAAAAATATTCTTAGAGAGATCTTGTAGAATTTTCCTTTAGAAATTAAACAAAATATATTTAAAGAAATCCTTTAGAATTTTCATTCAGAAATTTAACAAAATATTCCTAAAGAAATCTTTTAGAATTTTAGTTAAAAAATCCTATAGATATTTCTTTACGAGTTCGTGTCAACCCCTTCATACGATTTTCTTTGAAAATTCGTAAAGAAATCATTACAGAATTCGAAACACATTTCCGAGTTTCTTTAAAATTTCGTTAAGATTTCGGGAACTTTGGTTTGCAGGGTATGTACATACATACATACTATGTGTGTATATGTATGTACGTTCGTGGGAGTACAGTACAAGTAAATGTAGATGTAGAGTTCATCCTGACTCCAGCCGCCAGCAGTGCTCGAGAAGTGTTGCACAGCATGTGGCAAGTGGCAAGCGGCAAGTGTGGCAGTAAACAGCACACTTGACTTCAAAGCATCGAAAACATCAGCTAACTTACCTAGAACGAGTTCATACATTCATATGAGCAGCAGCGCGTCGCTTTGTGACTTTTAAACCTGGCTACTGGTGGCTGCACACCAAACCCCGTTTCTCATACAATGCTTGCTTTCTTACATAATGCTCGCTTTTATTAAGTTTATTTTCTACTTAATTGTCTACTTTTCTGCTCTTAGGGAAGTAAAATGGAAAACACACCAACAACAATTGCGACTACACCAAAGTGCATGTTAAAAGTTTAAATTTTAATTATGTGCCCCTAAGTGTAGCGCAGAATGACTACAGCGACGATGATGACAACGGCGATGGCGACGACGACAACGACGACGACGACAACGACAACGACAACGACAATACAAACGTGACAATGTTGCCGCGTTGGCTGCGGGCTAAAGAAGGAGAAGTCAAACGTAAATGGCTAATGAAAGACAGGAAGTTGAGGGCAGCAGTGAAAAAATAATAAAGAAAGGAGAAACAAATTAAGAAAAAAGTTATGAATGAGTAGAAAAAATTACACTCACCAGCACGCAGCAAGAACATGTCTTGCGAGAGTATCGACGCTAAGCTTTAGCCTTTTCTTAGCTGGTTTTAGCGCCAGGCAGATGCATTCATAAATTTACTATCAAACAGTTTCTTGTTGATGAGGCAAAACTGGGTAAAAAGGAGAAAAAAAAATGCAAAAAGCTAACTGATAAATTAATTTGATGCAACAAATGCGCGGAAAAAGCGTTAAAGATTGAATGAACAAAGTGGATTACGAATATGCTTAAAACATTAAAATGGGAATGAAAGGACATTTAAGAGCATGATATTGCAGATTGGTGCTTTGGTGCGAAGTAAGCCGGTGTTTTTATTTTTTTTTATTTAATTATACTAAGGAAATCTGAAGTCGCTTGCAGCATTCAACATTACGCTGGTATTCGTTCTCAGATATAAAGCTTAATCGCACTTGCTACGCATTTAGGATTATTTTAATACGAGTGATGCACCAAACGGCATAGGAAAAATATTTTGCATTGTGTTTTGTAATTAAGTTGACATCTGCTTCAATAGCCTTGTGATTATGCAAAATTTGTTTCGAGATTGTGCATATTATCTTTGAAAGTTTCATTCTATCTATATATATAAAATTAAGTGGCAAAACTTCCTGTTCGCATAC
>NW_016171806.1:0-3060 GCF_001687245.7 Rhagoletis zephyria
AATTAATATACCCTTGTGCACAAGTGCGCTCGGGTATAAAAATACTCTAGCATAAGAAATATGGCCGCCAAAATGTGCAAATGCGAAGGGGTACGACAAAGTTTTCAAAATGCGTGAAGAAGTGAAAAAGTGTATGGCAATTTTATAAAGTGTCTATGAATTACAGTAATTTTGTTAAATTGAAGCTATTTAAAACATACTTCTCCACACATTTGTTCATGTACATACCAACAGGCACGAGTATTTCAATTTAGATATTTGAGTGCATGCACTCAGGCACTCTGGATAGTTATTATCAATTTGGGGAAATTTTCCAGCACGCAATTTTAATAACAATAAAAATTTCTGCACAAATTTCCCAACAAAGGGCTCTTACGTTTACACGTGGTGATATGCGTAAAAATATTGCAGTATCCCAGCAAAAACCGCTCCTACGCCAGTAGCGAACGTGGAACAATTTTAGAATGTAGATAATGCATTCAAATAATGAGCTGAAGAAGCGAATGACTACAACTTCATTCAGATTTTGTGCCGAAATTTTTGCTGGGATCTAGTTGAAAAACACATGCATACATATGTTCTGAATGTAAAAATGGAAATTAATATGGGTAGGGAAACGCACTAGTGCTGAACTGGTTCGTTCCAAAACTATGAAAAAGCTTCTGTGAAGTGCAGAACGAAAGCGTACTCGAACGAAAAAACGCCAAACAATTGTCTATTGATGGTTTTTCGCCCCCGCCTTTTCGGTAGCTCCGAACTAGTACTAAGCTCTACAGATGAGATCCAATTCGTTCTGCGGGCCTTTTTTTTAGTGCCCAACAAGTTCTGAATTCGTCACCTAAGAGATAACTGGATGAATATAAATATCTCGTTCCAAAGTTAAGATTGCAGCTATTTTACAGTTCAAAACAGCACTTATCCATGAAAAATGCCTCATTCTTGCGTCCACGATACGCTGCGGTGACCTAAAATACTCATATAATTGAGCGAGCTATAAAACATATTTCAGTTAGGACATTTTGTCAAAAGGTCTTATTAAAATCATTTTATAGAAATATCATAACTATGTAAAAAAAATATTTACGCACTCACAATTTAAAAATTTCATAAGCTTTAACCCTTCTGCAATGATTGGGTCAAGATGGCCCAATTTTCATTAAAAAAAATTATTGTATTACAGAGTTAGATAATTTTAAATAAGCCGCGGGGTTGTCTATTCGTTAAAAGCATAATAAGTAATGCTTTTGTAAAAAAAAAAACAAAAATAAAAGAGTTAATCAGTGGTTAGAGCTTCTGACTTTGAACATTGATAATGCGGGTTCGATCCGTGGTGAAGTAAAAAAAAAAAAATGAAGTCTGATTAGGCGATGTAGTGATCTCCGAAATAGCAGCTATAGCTACTATCGTTAATATCTCGATCGAAAAAATAAAAAATTATAACATAACTTACATTTGATCGGAAAACATACATCGTATCATTTAATTAGCAACGAAATTCAAAATTATATTGTTTGCAAGTTATATTTATTTTTTTATTTTTAATACTTTTCATTTACAACATATTTTAATCTGTAACAGAAACCACAATTATAAAAGTTTCAAAGCTTGCAGAAATTGCAAAAAAAAAAATTAATCAAACTTCAAATAATGGTCATACAAATTTCAAAATTTTAATCAGTATATTTAGAAAATTTTCCGGTATGCAGTTCTGTGATTATAGTCTAGAAAGTGCAAGTCTCAAGTCGTTAAAAATTACCGTTGATTTTTAGATTTTTTTTATGGAGGGTGTTGCGCATTTTCTTTCATATAACACATGATCCAAAATTTGTTTAAATGATTTTGAAAATAACACTTGCAAAAATCTGAGAATAGTTTAGTTTTCTTTTAAACATAATTTTTTAAAAACACATAGTTACACAAAAAATACACCAAAAGAATAAACAAACTTCATTTTAAGTAATGGGATCGGGCAAAAAAAATATACACATTTAAAAAGTAGAACGTTGCGGCGAATAGTAGATGTTATATGTAAAATAAATCGCGAGGGAGAGATTTAAGGGATATTTCTTGTTATACATATTGTTTTAATTCAGGGACCCCGACAATTTTGTTGTTCACATAAGCTCCAAGTTTAAGATAGGGAATATTTCTTCCGAAAGCTGACTTATGTTATTGTAAATTTTTCATATAGCATTCGTTCTGTGCGAAACTGCATCTATATGCTCAAGGAATAGTGCTGCATCAAAAAAAAAAATAAAAAATAAAATGTCGCTTACGTTATTTTGGCGGTTAGGGATCGATATGCTTTCGTAAATTTTTGCGGTAAATAGCACCAATACGAGAGTATTTGATTACAAAAGATCCCTATTGGAATACTTCCAAAACATTTTGGCTACTATTGGACTAGCTAATATTTAGTCGATTGCAAACTAGTTCTGTTTTGTTCGAAATGATACTTTTTGTTGTGCGCGAAAGTTTGAATTCGGCACAGTTATTCTATTTGTAATATACTTCACTGGCACAAACGCATAAAAGTATTCATATTTTTGCATATTTGCGGTAAATAGTTTTATTTGAATAAAATACTTTGCGGGGTTGGCATTCTCGCATAAAACATAAAAAATAGCGCGAATTTCGGTGGAATGCAAAAAAAAACTAATAACAATTCAGTTTTGCGTAGGAAAGTTTATGTGACATACTAAAAAATATGGACATAGCTTGCCGTATTCACATAAGTATATATGTTTGTAAGTACGTCCACATAAAGGTTTAAGAGCAAAAATATAGCGATGCCATATTTGCATTTGTACAAGTGTTTGTGAATTGAGTTTATATTGGCACCACACATACACATTGAAAGAGAGAGGTGGTAGAGAAAAGAGGTTGTGTGCAAAATTTTCACATAAGCTCGCACATGTGTCATTGTATGGCATAAATAGAATGTATTTGTTTATTTGAAAACTTAAAAAGTTGATTTCATGCCTTGCATTCGCATAGACGTAATAAATTTCAAAAACAAATGGTAGGCTAAATTAAATTGACATTTGCGACGCACAAGCT
>NW_016171806.1:3085-13906 GCF_001687245.7 Rhagoletis zephyria
AAAAAAAAATAAAAAATAAAATGTCGCTTACGTTATTTTGGCGGTTAGGGATCGATATGCTTTCGTAAATTTTTGCGGTAAATAGCACCAATACGAGAGTATTTGATTACAAAAGATCCCTATTGGAATACTTCCAAAACATTTTGGCTACTATTGGACTAGCTAATATTTAGTCGATTGCAAACTAGTTCTGTTTTGTTCGAAATGATACTTTTTGTTGTGCGCGAACGTTTGAATTCGGCACAGTTATTCTATTTGTAATATACTTCACTGGCACAAACGCATAAAAGTATTCATATTTTTGCATATTTGCGGTAAATAGTTTTATTTGAATAAAATACTTTGCGGGGTTGGCATTCTCGCATAAAACATAAAAAATAGCGCGAATTTCGGTGGAATGCAAAAAAAAACTAATAACAATTCAGTTTTGCGTAGGAAAGTTTATGTGACATACTAAAAAATATGGACATAGCTTGCCGTATTCACATAAGTATATATGTTTGTAAGTACGTCCACATAAAGGTTTAAGAGCAAAAATATAGCGATGCCATATTTGCATTTGTACAAGTGTTTGTGAATTGAGTTTATATTGGCACCACACATACACATTGAAAGAGAGAGGTGGTAGAGAAAAGAGGTTGTGTGCAAAATTTTCACATAAGCTCGCACATGTGTCATTGTATGGCATAAATAGAATGTATTTGTTTATTTGAAAACTTAAAAAGTTGATTTCATGCCTTGCATTCGCATAGACGTAATAAATTTCAAAAACAAATGGTAGGCTAAATTAAATTGACATTTGCGACGCACAAGCTGTACAGAGTTTCATAAAGTTTATAATTTGTATGTAATTCCTGTCTATACATACATAAGTGTAAAATATAAGTGGTATGTAATTTTTAGGTTACTCCTCCCACTTGATTGTTGGAATGAACAATTTAGTGGGTAAAGTTCCAATTATAACTTACCGTAGTCCGCTGCTATTACAAACGTAAATTTGATTATCCACATATGCTCTTTTATAACTTTGATTATTAAATTGTTTATTATTTGGGCTAACATTTAACATATATTTATATTTCGTATATATATGTACCTATATTTATGAATATATATATTGTAAATGTGTCACTTGAGCGTAACTAAAATCTCAAAATTTCTAAACCGAAATTTTGTCGTAGTGGACTTAAAACCTAGTACACACAAATATATACAAATATGTATACTGTTGTACATTAAGTTTTGCTCATCATGGGCTGTGTCTGAATTTGTCATATATTGCTTGATGTTGCATGCTACAATACCGTCGTTTAAAGTAAAAAACCGCTTATCAACTAAATGCAAAACCGCGTAAGTGAGGTTGCATAAATTATTTTCTAGAGAGTAAAAAAACTCATATTTCAAAATTATTATTGGCAAAAAATGTCAGTTAAGTGGTTTTGCAGAATGGCGATACAATTAACTTTGAACTATGAAATTATACTATGAATGTTACTGTATGTATGTATGTACGTAGATGCTCGTAATAGTGCAGCAGAAGGCACAAATTTGTTGCCTCCTCAAGATACTGAGGAACTGGCATTGCCTGGAGGAGAATTTCACTGTATTTTAACGCTGCCCCGACACGATGCTAAAATCGTGCTTGACGAATTTAAAGACAAGATGGGCAACGAAGGTTTATTTATTTGATGAAAAAGTCGGAAAATTTAGGCTTCATGAGAGCATTTCTAAGGACGGAGAGAGGCTGATCGCCTTAACCGCGGAACAAAATATGGTAGTTAGGTAGTACCAGATACCAGCATCGAAACAGCCGCAAAGCCACTTGGGTGTTCCCTGATCAAAGAACGAAGAACCAAACTGATCAGGCTGTGAAAGCCGCTCCATTCGAGGAGACCACAGCGACTCGAAACACCGCCTTGCTTCAGCGGAGGTCCGTCAGGCGGAAGCGGCGAAAGTGCGATGTCTCAAAGCTGCAGTCACAATGGACCACCGAGAAATGTCGCAATCGACTCTAAATACTTCTTAAAAAAGGAGTATCTCAGCCCCTGAACATAGACGAGCAAAAGGGCTCCATCTTTCAATCGCTTCGCATCGCTTCTGATGAGGGTGCGGGTAATTGCCTACCCTCCAGACAATGTTGACACACGCGACAATTGATCAGTATGGAGAAAAGAAATATACAAACGACAGAAAATCGTGAATGCGAGTGTCTAGTCCACAAGAAGGGAGATCCCGCCGTTTGAGCCAATTATCGTATATCAAATTCTGGGCTCAAATCGTAACATCCGTTCACGGATCGAAAACGATACGAAAGAAAATTACGTGATACGTTAGGCAGTATAAGCTTTAGCACAAACATCAACTCCGTCCCTCTCTCGACGAACAAAAAACACGCTATACAAATCTCTCACCATCCCCTTTTTTTATATCGCGCGGAAACGAAGATGAGAAAGCTTTGAGTGCTTTAGAGCGAACCATTATACGCACAATATTTACGGCCTTGTTCGCGTAGACGTTGGGTATCGAAGAAGATTTCAAAATATGAAGAAGTGTCAAATATGAAGAAGTAGTAACGCAAAGTTATAGCCCAGATACGGTACAACATGCGTTAGAAAGTCTACGAAAAATACTTCATAAGGATGGTTGTTGGCTCAAATTCTCTTGACGGCCATTTTAGTGATACAGTCTTTCACACAAACTTTACATGGTAAAAAAACATACAAAAATTAAATTTCAATGTTTTTATTTACTTTAACTTTCGAAAACGCGAAATGTATAACCCCACTTGCGCCAGTGTAGCATATCTGCATATATGATTAACTACGAGTTTTTTTTTTACAAGTACTAAGTTTATGTAGCATATGTAAATTTTGAGAACACTTCTTCAAATCCTCGTTACCGGTTTAACTTTTGCCAAATTTACCGTTATGAGGCAAGTAACCTTATCTCTTCTTTCATCCAATTTACATTTTTGCTACTTAGAAATTCAGTAATGCATTTTTTTGCAAAGCCTTACTTGTTGTAAATGCATGTAATATCAGCTATGCACGTTGCTATGCATAAATCGGTTTGATAAAATTTCATATAAATTTAAAGAAAATCGTAAGCGACGAGGAATTTGCATAAAAAGAAGAAATCTGAAATTGTGAAGGATGACATTATGCAGTGACAGGACAAGTTGCATGCTTACAATGAACGCACATACATACATACATAATATGCAAATATGTATGTAATATTTGCCTATATGGCCTCTAAGAACACAGTGTCGTTGCATGGTCATGACCATGATGAATGCCATGTTGGCTTGGCTGTGAATAAATATATATATGTATTTATATTTAAGTACTTTCATATATATGTATATGTATATATATGAGAGTAGGATGTTGACAGTAACCTTGAGTTACTTGTATGTATGAATGTATGTACAGATGTATGTAGCTAAACATTTCATCTATGTATGTATGTATTAACTCGACGTACATATATGATTATATAGACACATGTTTATGTAAATTGGTAGGAGTATTTTAGTTGCATATTTTTAGTTACACACTGATGCTTTGTTGATATTCAGATAGAAATTTAGTAACGCATACGCATATTTTATTACAAATTGAAGGTATAATTTTGTTGCAGTAAAAAATTGTAATTTAATAAATGGTTGAATTTCGTTATTTGGTAAATCGCTAAGTCACGTAGGCTTTGAATACAAAATATTTCAAGGAAACTAACGTCCATGCCTTATACTATTATGTTAGAAATTCGACAAAAATGTTGGATTTACATAGGAAGAAAATAAAATGCTATTATTTCGAAGAAGATAAATAGTTTTAGAAAGCCATTTGATTAAATTTTTAATGTTCGTGAAAAACTGCTACATTTGCGATGACATTTTGTTTTGCTATTCGTGAAACCTAAATAATATTATGAAAAAAATGTTTTGTTATATATATAAATAAATATAAGCATATTGGAAGTATGACTAGAAAATGAGGATTTTCATTGTATTTAATGTAGCTAATTACATTGCAAGGAAATTTTCAAGTTTTGACACGAAACAAAAAAATCCGAAACTTTTTCTTTTTCCCATAAATCTTGCGCAGAAACTTTCTCTCGAAAACTCCAAGAGCCGCTTCATTAGATGTTTTTCTTGTCCATGCCTCCGCGCCATACACTAGCAAAAGCATGATGAGTGACTTATAGAGTGTGATTTTTGTACGAAGAGAGAGAACTTTACTTCTCAATTGTCCACTCAGTCCAAAGTAGCATTTGTTGCCAAGAGTGATTCTCCGTTGGATTACAAGGCTGACATTATTATTGGTGTTAATTCGGCCTCCCAAATAAACGAAATTCTCTACTTTCTCGAAATTATAACTGTCAACAGTGACGTGGGTGCCAAGACATTTTCACAGCCTTGTTAGTATCGCGAGGGATACCAAATTCAGATATTGCGGTATAAAGACAACTTCTTTTCGTGCTGTCGAAAGCAGCTTTGAAATCGAAAAATAGGTGGTGTGAAGTTGAAGCCGTTAAGCTTTCCTCGCATTGTTAGGCGCACATTTTTTGCAGCACAGAGGTGGGTGCGCATTTTGGCTGCAACAAATTAGTGGTGCGAGTCCATGTTTGGCCATCGGAGTGTACGTACGCCTTAAACACTGGAAGCGTGGCTTTCGCCTATCACAACATGATCGATTTGGTTTCTCGTTTTTCGATCTTGAGACAGCCATGTAGCTTGATTGATTTTTTATGCTGGAACCTAGTGCATATTACTATGTTTTGGGCCCCAGCGAAGTCGATCAGCCGCAGACCGCCATCGGAATTTTCGCCATCCCTCTTTTCCGTCGGGGCATGGGCACAGATGAGCGAGATGGTGAAGAATCTCGCTGGGATGCGGATTGTGGCTAGACGATCGTCCACCGGGGGCAACTCTAGTAGACGTCGCAAGGCTTCACGCTTATCTTTCCTTGCCCTATCCATCGCATTTCTTGGATGGCGGTGATGTCAGCCTTTGTCTTTCCGAGGACATTAACCCGCCAGGCAGAGGCAACTTCCCCATTAAGGGTCAGGATATTCCAGGTACATACCCTCAAATCATAGTCCTTTATAGGTTTAAAAGTTTTTCCCCATTATGTGGACTTCTGCATACGAAACCATCCTCGTAAGTTTTATTTCGCAAGTTATTTTCATTTTAAGTTTACATTGTGAATGAAAAAAAATGCAAAATTTAGCAGGAAAAAATTTTGAAGTAAAAGTATTTTTAGATTTTTATATTAGGAAAGAATTTTACTAATACGCCGTGTATCATAAATTTTTCTGGAAATATTTTGTAAGTAGCATTACCATTTACAACTTTATTTATCAATCAATTTCCTATGTTGATAGCTTGGTATTTTTGTAAAAGAACAGACTTTAATACAAATCAAAAGAATTTATAAAAAATCTTTTTTTTTTTATATGTGTGGTCAGCAACTCCAAATTCCTCATTAAAACGCTTTGAACTCCGCAAGAATTTTAAATGATCACTGACTTCCATGCATCCAAGTTTCCCCAAGATGTTTTAAGAAATGCCTACGAAGAGTGGAGAGTCTTAATCTGGATAGAACAGGGCACTGCCACAACGGATGCAGAATCGTTTCCCCTTCTCTTGACAGCTTATTCTTCTTCAGAAGTCATGTAGTCGTAAGCCTAGGAGATACTTATGAACAAAAATTTGGCTCGGAACTTAAATATTCTATCAGTCGATTAGTTTTTTACCTATACAAATTATATTGTACATATCGTGCGTTTAATTATATAACGAAGTGTTTTCAATCTTCATATCTTCGCCATGTTTGAGAAGTTTGGTTATATGTTAGACAGAACTTATTCTATAATATATAAAGCTTATTAATTGCAAAATGAAATCTCCAAAAATGTAAATTTTTAGTTAAATCTCTATATCAAACTGGTGATATGTATCTATGTATATCTATATTTTAGGCCCACCACTTAAAAGTAACGCAAATGCAATATAATTCTTTTCAATTTTTCATTTTAGTGACTAATAAAGGCGAGTGTAAAACGTAAAAGTGCAGACAAATTTCTGTATGTTGAGTATTGACATTTCCCTAAAAGGGCAATCAATAAGTGCTTAAGTAATTTCATTAGTTGCGCCTCGTTGGCCGCCACCGTCATTCTGGTGAACAGCTGTTGACAAGTCGCTTAATTTGGTTAGTCAGTCCATTAGCCAAATATGTAAGTCTCCCAGACAAATGGACATTTGAACAGATGGACAGCTGCGAAGGAACATACAAAAAAAAAGCTTTTCCTTCTTTTATTTATAGTCTTATTTTTATTTTCTCTTTTTTTTTGCAAAACGTTTATAAATGTATGCATGCCTTTTGTGTGTAGCCAAGGCAGCACATGAGGGTAGCTACAGTACATAAAACTTTTGAGGTTATGAGTACAAATATGAGTGCAAAAAGAAATTATTTTATACATGCAAAAATGTATGTAAGCAAGTTATTTGGCGTATATTTTTGTATGCATATGGACGTTACTTTGGCAAAAGCTCTCATTTCAAAAAACCCTCTCCTAAAAAATGCTCTTTAACAAAAGACTCTCTATTAAGAAATCATTTTTCATAACTTTGCGATGTGATTATTAAAGATTAAGTACTTACAAGTTAATTAAGAATAAAATATATATGATTCATTATCTATATTTATATACAGTATTTATTCATTTCGAACTAATTTTATGAGATAGGAGGTAGCAGTGATATCTGAGACAGGTGGCTAGCCAAAGTACTGTCGATATGCGCCATTGCATACCAACTGTTTAAGGCAAGTTATGGAGCTTTTCAGGATATACATAAATAAATATAGTTTTTGTTATTTTTTAGGTCATGGAAAGTTTTAGGTTTAGGTACGATACATTAAAAAGTTTAAAAGGTGTCTAATAGCATGATCTCGGTGGTCAAAATGATATTGAGTCGAAGAGAAATTATGCGTCCGGAAATACTCTCTTACTCTGCGAATAACCAGCTCTCGCTTCAGTTCCTGTATAAGCTGGACCTTATACATACATATAAATGAAATGAGGTTCAATTCTAAATGCAAAACAAACTAAAATGTGCCGTTACGCAGACTAGGAATACATAAATTCAGTTGTTCCGCCAGATTTAGAACTGCGCATAGCAAGCTTTTTAGCAGTTGTGGCTTTCAAAGCTTATTTAGAAAATGTATAGCTGAATAGAGCGCTGAAACCTTGAAAAGCTATGGACGCCTGAAATGCATTGTATGGGTTTCTAACCTTAGGTGATTCAATCCCGTTAAATGCACAAATTTATTTTTTAACAATATTCACAACATTTTATATGATGCATTGTTTTCGTTAATTTTTTATAAAAATAAAGTAAATTCTGTAACATGAACTACATTAAGCCAAAGTTTAAAACTTAGTACACAACTTTGGAAAATTTAACAAATTTCAGAAAATGAATAAAAATTTTCAACTTTATATTCCGAATTTTTTGGGTATACGATTTTGTAGCCTGTTCAATTTTAATATAATAAGGTGCAGGTTTGAAAATTCTTAAATTTTTTTTTGTCGAGGGGGTTGCGCATTTACTTCCAAATATAAATAGTTTTGTTCATGCGTTGAGAATTTGAGTGAGAAATTGAGTGCAAAAAGTTTTAAACTTTGACTTGCATGGTTTATATTATAAAATAAAATTTATTTTTATAAAAACTAACGAAAAATATGTATCACGTAAAACATTGTGAATATTGTAAAAATTGTGTATATAGGTAATTTCCAAACGAAGTGCTGTTTTTTTATCCCTTTTTTAAATTTTTGTATGTTAGTCTAAACGAAAAAAGCTGAAACAGCATTAAACGATCCAAATAATAAGCCACCAACAAAGCTCTTTTTTATTATTGTAAGCCGTTTTGGTTGCGTTTGCGAACCCTATTTCATTGATATATTTTATCTACTTCCGCTCAGGTTATCAGTGGCTATCCGGAATGTCACCCAAATTTTTATGCAAAGAAGCATACATTTCATGGTAATAATCAGTACAGTGCTTATCGGTTACAATTATTTTATCGAAAATTTTCTAAACTTATTTATTTCTTTAGCTTACTTTTAAAACAGGGACATTCGGAAAACTATTTTACAAAAACGCAAAAATAAGAAACAAAACGATTTTTGAATAGCCTTAAATCAATTTCGTATTCTGCACAAACTTTTACGTCGGCAAACGATTTCAGAGGACAAGTTTACCAATCTTAAAAAAAAAATGTAAAAAGTATTCTTTGAATTGATTTTTAGAAAGCTACTGAAAACTTCCAAGGTTGTTTTCGAATTTTTGTATGTATTAAATTTTTTCGCCAAAATACTACTTACTGGACTAACCTCGGTTGGCGTCCATATTAAAAAAAAAAAAGGAGTTTACTTAATAAATTGATCTTGAACTATTTTTTAACATTTTTTAAAAAAAGCTTTCACATTTGACGACCATATTAAAATATTTAAATAATTTATAAAGATATAAATTTTTCCTGAAGCCTTCGCGAATAGAAACTTGGAAGCTGTCGACTGAGCAAGTACTAATGAAAAATTACTATTTTACTTAATAAACCGCCAAAATAAGGAGAAATTCTTTTCAGTCACACTTCAAAGCTATTCTTAAACCAAACGAAATATAACCTTAAAATTTTATGATGAAATAGTTTCTTAGATCTATGACCTCATATCCTTTTCTATATGTATGTGGATATAAAACTCAGTCACACATAAACTCGCTTATATGGCAAACCGCGAATGGGACGTGGTAAAGCAATTTAAAATTCAATGTTCCATTTGGGAGCGATCAGCGTGCACCATCATTTGATCCCGAACAATTTAACTTCAATGGCTATCTACACATACATACATATATAGTAGCATGGAATGAACGCTCGTAAGCGAATACATACATCGCAGCATGGTTGCCACTTTGGTACAATTGTACCAAATATGGGCCTTTTTTCTCCGTTTGGGCCTTTTTTCCGTTTGGGCCTTTTTGAAGCAACGTTCGTTTAAATAAGCAGCACTCACAGTTTCAAACCTTATACAAAATTTGGGAAAATTCAAGAGATTTTCATCAAAATTTCAACTTTTTGATCTGAACCTTTAGAACATATTTGGGTATGCAGTTTTATAACCATACTATTTTAGTCTAACGAAAATCGCGTTGATTTTTAAGAATTTTTGTTTGGAGGCGACTTTTGAGGTGTTTTTGATTTTTTGAATTTTTGTTACTCACGGTCTCCGGCACTTTATTTCATAAGAAATTCATGCTGTGAAAAAGTACAAAAATCCGTAAAAAAAAGAAATATCTAAAAAATCAACGCGAATTTTTAGGCGGTTGAAACCTGCACTTTGTCAGACTAAAATTGTATGGGCTAACTAAACTGTACACCACAAAATGTTCTAAACGTTCAGATTAAGAATTGAAATTTTGATGAAGATTTGTCGAATTTTCCTTAATTTTGTATAAAGTTTGAAACTGTTTATGTGGTTTTGGTTAAAGCATGGACGATATTTTTATGGAGAAATAACAAACAAAAAATTGTTTGAGCCACTGTATATATATTTTTGTTGGACGGCAAAAAAGGGTACATTTTATTTTATTTTGGACCTTTTTACTTTTATATTGTGCTACACAAAATTTTGATGTAGTGGCAACCGTGCATAGCAGCACAAAGCTTTGCCACCCGAGCTTACAGCAAAAGCGTAGACAAAAGTGTTAATTTTTATAGCACACTTTTCAGCGTCCATACACATGCGCACATACTACATATGTACATACATAGAAATTCAACGGAATGATTGCAACTTAAACGTTTAAAAGAGTAAATCGCTAAAATAGCAATAAAAAAAAAATACATGAACAAGTAAGTGGCGTAGTGGGTATGAACATTTACTATGATGCTTCAACGAAATTGAGAAAAATTGAAAATGACTACGCTGTTGAAGTAAAGCATACTTAAGGGCATTATTACGTTTAGTGCAAGTTTGACGCATACACAAACATACACAGCAAACTGCATTATAAACTAATTTCGTTGGTAAAGGGGAAACAGTGGAAAGGGAGTTTATATGAGTAGTAAATTGTTTTAGATAATTGCCTAGTTAACACTAAGCTGCTTTGATGAATGAAATTGATGAAATGGTAAAATGAGCAAAGTTAATATCGAAAATGTGCACGCATACAATGGTAAAATGAACAGGAAAAAGACCACGATTTGTATTTTATTTTTGCATCTCTTAATTAGCAGTTTTGCTGGTAAATCGAGTACCACAATCAAAAAAATCGAATTCCTGACTTTACAGTCAAGTATTTTGGAATTTAAGCCATATGGCACTGAACTCGGGTTATAGCTAAAAATCGAGTTTGTGTTAAAATTTGGCCCATATTTGAAGCATAATTTCGTAGCGCAAAGGAAGGGAATCCTTAGGCCATTTGTAGGAGATCTGCGTAAAGGAATATGAAAGAAGCTCTTTTAAAAAGTAGCGAAAGGGAATGCAAGATACCCATATGAATTTCTAACGGCGCACATACCAGTATTTTCGTGCATGAAAAATCCGGTCAAAAATATTTAGATTTTTTTAACAACATATTAACATTAACAAACGGCAATAAGGCAAATTGATGCTTCTTCCCCATTGAAGATGGAATAACAAATTTTGCTTTATTTTATTTCTCGCTGAGCATTTAGACTAACTTTTAAATTCTACAACTGAACTTTTGATATAAAAAATACTGAAAAACGACGAATCTACAAAAGC
>NW_016171807.1:0-6454 GCF_001687245.7 Rhagoletis zephyria
CTTTATAATTTTGATGGAAAAATAGTACCGATTACACTGCAGGTACGCTAAAGTGACACATAAAAACGACGAGACACGTAAACATAATTTTGGGTCGTAGATTACAGATCTGTATACCCATTTTCTATATCAGGTAATTTTCCCAAGATATTTTGCATTTTACGTTTGCATTGCGAATGAAAAAATTCAAACTTTGACATGGAAAACGTTACTCATACGGTGACGTATGACGTATGAGTAACATTATTTCCTGCCCCTTTTTCATAAAAAACCATTTAAAACTTGTTTATTTATCTAACGATTTTCATCGCTACTAGCTTTATATTTTGGGGGAAAATAGGCGTTACCATGAATAAACAAAAGTTACAAAATATTTTTTATATATATTTTTTATTTTTGTCCCTGGTACAGTTTGATTTTTTTTATAAAAATGAAAATATCTTGGGAAAGTTTTTTTTTTGTGTCATGTCAAAAATATAGATTTTCCTTACAGTATTAGTTTTGTATGGACATTGATGCGCCCTAATGTGCATACAAAACGAAATGTGTATTAAGTAAATGTCAAAAAAAAAGTTAAATAAAAATTCTAGCCATACTTGGTTGCTTTAATTTCCGTTTTCCTAAAATTTCGTTGTGCGCAATTAAAACTTTCCAGGCGTCTAAACTTTGCCATTAAATACATAAATCCTCTATGGGCTGAAGGTTAGTGAAATACTGTTGTTGTAGTTTATTTTGAGATTTCCTCTGTAATGAAATCAAAGTTGAGGGCGATTTTGAAAAGCGTATGTATGTAATTATTTATGTACTTTGCACAAAGTAGTTACGAGATTATTTGCGTGCGCATATGTTTTTCTCTGGTGAATAGATTTTTCCGGGAAATTAACTACTCTCAGCTGTACGTGTGCTCACACGCGATGTAATACTTGCAATTTGAAATTAAAAACATATTCCACCAGAAGAGAAGAGCTTATATTTGTACCCGTAAATCTGTACTCTTGCGTGCTTAGCTTGGCCGGTAAGGCATTCAATTTCTCTTCGTAAAACTGTGAAAAGTTTCTTATAAAAAAAGTAGGCACTTTAAAATGCTGTTTACTAAAAAAGTATATTTTTGAGTTGACCAGCATGAAAATAATGCGCCCACATGTGTAACTTTTTAATTAGCTAATTGCAAAAAAAAAAAATAATGATAAATGCGTGGGGAATCGAGTGAGCTGAGCTGGGTATACACATAATATTATTATTAAAAGCTATTGTGCGCTTCTAACAAATGATTATCTTCAGATTAAAATTAATGATATTGATGATATGTACAAACTAACTTAACCTGAAAGAGGTAAAGGAATAAAGTGAAAATAAACTTTCTTTCCAAGATAGCGAAAGCTGAAGAAAAATGTAAGCGAAATTGCAATTAGTACAGTTTTAATTAAACTTATCTACAACTTTGGCATGAATCTTAGTAAAACTATTAACTCTGGTGAGGGGGAAAAAGCTGTACTAAAAATAGTAGTGAAAAGTGCTGAGCGTTTTTTGTATTCTGGTGTATGCTCTTAGGCAGCGCTTGTCCGCTGTAGATGCAAACATACCATACTACATACATACATACATAGCTACTGAGTGAGCACTAGGATTGTTCTATACCGGAAAAAATAAACCCATATTTCTTTATTTTGAAATCAAAAAATATTTAGAGGTCGGAAAACCACTTTGCGTAGAAATGGTATGGAATTCTTGAAAATCAATATCTTTCGATCGGAAAACTTTGGTTATCTTATCAGGAGACTTTCAATAAGAATACGCAATTGTTCATTTAACCATTTGTTACTACTTAAGGTTTTTTATTTAAATATGCGCTAATTGCATTTTCTCGCATTTTCTGGGGGTTTTGGCGGACCTATAAAATATATCTACTTAGAAAAATTTCACAAATTTTCATTAAAATTTTGAGCTTTTTAATGAGATATTTTTTTTAAAAAATTTTGGGTACGAAACTATGCAACTATGCTTACAAAATTTCAGTAAAATCAGTGCGCGTTTTGAGCGGCTAAAAAATCGCATTGATTTTTGATATTTTTTTTGCCGACGGCTTTTGCGGATTTATTCATATAAATAGGGAATTTTTTTCGCAAACGGCCCTGCGCATATTCATCAACAAGAAATTCATGTTTATATGGAATAAAGTGGAAGACGCTGTCAACACAAAAAAATAATAATAAAGTTTTTAAAAATCAATGCGATCCGCTAAAAACGAGCACTTATTTTAGTAAAATTTTATTAGCCTTGTAACCGCGTACCCATCATTTTTATAAAATTTCTCATTATAAAGCTCAAAATCTAGATGAAAATTTGTGGAATTTTTCTAAATTATGTATTTGATTTATATGGTTTTTTAAGTATTAACCATATTTTCTTAAAAAAAAAATAATAAAAAAAAATGTATTTTATATTACTAAAATTTTATTTGTGGAATTTTTTTAAATTATGTATACAGTTTGAATATTTGATTTATATAGTTTTTTTAAAGCATTACCTATATTTCTAAAAAAAAATAACCAAAAAATTTAAATTTTTGTTTTAAAAATTAAAACATTCAACCACTTTCAACCGCCCTTATATACATATGCCAAAAGAACGCGAGAAAAAAAAACTCTTTGCCTTTGGTTAAGCATACGGCTTGACAGTATGTACATATGTACATATCGAAGCCTAATCGTCAAAATAACGTAAACGGCATTTTCTTCAAAATTTATTTTTATGCAGAAATGCACCTAGATGCTGTAGGAATGTTTCTGCATTAAAAATAAAATTTTGAAAAAAATGTTGCTTACGTTATTTTGGCGGTAAGGGCGCATTATGAACGTACATATGTACATATGTATGTATGCAATGTAGTGTTAAATTGACGTCTGCTTTAACAACGCAATGCAATTACGAAACATGGCTTACAGCTGCACCATACATACGAGTAACTAAATATTTATATATGTGTACATATGTAAGCACAAACATATAACTTGCCGTAGTGATCGCGAGTCAGGCTTATAGAATTGCGGCGAAATTAAATAGCGAAAAGTGTGGGTGTATGCGCATAAAACCCGTACAAATGCAAGCCTACATACATAAGTACATTAATATGGTAGTGTGTGTACGTGCCTGCAGCTGCATCAATTTTGTATTAACAAATGTACCAATGTGTTTTTTTTGTTATTGTTTTTGCTCTTCGTCGAAGTGCTCTAATTTATTGTCCTGCAGTTCATGTTACTGTGCTGCAACTGGTGCTTGCTACAAATATATGTACAAGTATATACATGCACAATCAGTTTTGTTGCGGCTGATATTTTCTGGCGTTTGTGTTGGACGCGCTTTTATGCTGACAAGCATTTTCCCGCCGTCTCCATTTGTGTGGTTGCTTTGCATTGTTTGCTCTACTCATACGCCATGGTGTACCGACCAGTTGATTGTGTGTTATTTCAAATGCGTATACACTCACTGCATTTTCTAATTCAACCTAAATTAATTTGCTCTAATTAGCAAAAATTGTTTTAATATTAACTAGCTTTCCCTTTGTTTTTGCATTTATTGGATTTATTCATAAGCCAAGTGGGTTTTACTTGTGCGCTCAGTTTTAGAGAATTTGGTTTATCAAAAATTGAAATGCTTCAAATTGATTGTTGAATGCTAAATTCAAATCGGTGGGCTTAAATAGTTCATCACGCACCGATGCATAGTGTAATAATTAAATTGATAGATGCGATGCAAAATTTTGGTATCTATAGAAGCCATCGACGCACAATGGGACTCTGCGGGCAAAAATAGTAAAAATGAAAAAAAAAAAAATATAGACAGCTCGCCCAAATTAAGAAGAATTTTTGATAAAAACGTATATTTGCATTCATGGGTTGAGCTTAAATAAATACAATGCAAGAAAAGTTTTGATTTCGTCGCAAGTATTTTAAATTAATTTAGCGTTCAAAGTTAAAATACAGTTCATTTTCCAAAAAAAAAACATATAAACCGAAGTTTACAACTTTGTGGAAAACTACAAAAAAAATAATGCAAAATATTTTCACCCAAATTTTAAACTTATATCTCAGAAGTGTTAGAGTTTTTTTGAGTAAACAGTTTTGTAATCCACTCAGTTCAAGGCTAATAATGTATAAGTTTCAAGTGGCTATAAACTAGCCTTGATTTTTTAGAAATTTTTTCTTCGATATAAAACTAAATTGCGGTTATTCGTCATATGGAAGCAAATACCGCGAAAAAACTAACTGGCGCATCTCTGGTCACGCAGTGATCCTTGCTATACTAGGGTGCTCACCTCGTAATTCAGTTAAAAACCCGGTGTTTTTAAGCCTGACTGTCGTTAAGAACCAGAGGGCATTGTACACGATATAGCCTTCTAACTAGCGTAGTCTTCTCTAATACATTCATCCAGGCGAGGGCCCATAAAATATTATAGACTTCAGAATAGTTTAACAGCGCCTGAAAATGATTTTTAGAAGAGAGGACCCAATTTTTTAAAAACCCAAGCCACCGCACCATAGGTAACTATTGGTCTCGCTATCATAGTGTACATCCCTCCTAGGATCCTCTTAGTGCACCCCCAAGATTTACCCGCTGGACGTTTACACACCATAATCGCTCTCGTAGCCGTAGAGGTGACCGCCTCAACATGAGTTCTTCACAGAAGCTTTGAGTCCAGGATAAGGCCCAGACACTTCATCTCTGTGGCGACATTGATCGCGACCCCATATAAGGCTAAGTTCCTCATCCCCTGGAGAGTTCGTTTCTTGGTAAACGGGAATATAGCTGCCTTAGAAGGATTGATATTTAAATAGACATCTGTTTGCAAGGTTAAGTCCTCGTTGGTCAATGCCGCAGGGAGTACTTGCGAACTTCACTCTAGCGATAATAACTATGTTATCCGCGTACCTTTGGTGTCGAACGCCGTTATTAGTAAGTAGCTGTAGGAGTGCATCTACAACTAAGCTCCACAGGAGAGGAGATAGCATCCCTCTTGCGGGCGATGGTTGGACCCTATTTACATAGGAGAACTACACTCATCGTCCCTCAGCCCGTATTTATTACCCTAATGGAATGTTTTAAATTTTCAGCCCTTGCGCTGACTGAGTGCTTGGCTAACAGGTCTTTAGCTAGCGCAATTTCTAATACCTTGGCATAAGCGTCGATAAGCGGGTGTTTTTCTGAATTTACAAAGGCATTGATTACTTCCGCTGTGGTGAAGTGGTAAGCAGTTCGCGCTACCATTTCGCAGTGCCTGGCTGATTCCATACAAAAAGCGCCGCTCAGCTTCGTTCAGTTTGAACACCAACATCTTTCGTTCGCTCTGCCTTGCTTCGCTCGATGCCGCTTGGCTTTCTGTGGGAATGTACCCTTACCTAAATCCATACTAAGGCCGGATCAAACCCAAAAAGGCAGGAAGGAAAAATGGTGTTGCCATGAAGATAATTAAAGTAAAATATCTGAAATCCCACTTGTTGTCTGCAGTTCTATCAACGCATAGAATGCAAATACTTAGCTAGATCCGTCAAGCTTCAAGTCAACATAAGTTTGTTTTCTCTGCAGCCCCTTGATGCCTCCGTGTTATTGTTGAGTGAAATATTCCCTCAGTTTCTGACGATAGTTTCGATAGCCGATATGTTGGGAGTATAATAACAAATACCTCGTCTGAGCTCTCTCTAGCAGTTAGATGTCTCATTAGTAGGTGTAGGCGTATCTAGGCACACAGAGTAAAAGAGTGTGTTATGTTTACCAAACATGATAAAGGCGAGACTTGCATTGCCGAACTCATTTAGAAGTAGTACGTAAGTTAGCTAATGCATGAATGTCCAAGCATCAGGAACGTAACTGTTGACACCAAAACTCCTTCCCTTTATATACATATATTCTTTTATTTACTTAATATCTAGTGCCTTGATTTTAGGATAACTTGCACTTTTGCTTGGAATAGCGAGGTATATTCCCCAATAGAGAAGATTACTGTTACCTTCGACAAACAATGCACATCCTAACCTAATGTCAGCTTGGCACTCATGAATAAAGGCTCTACACTGTATAAGCCTGTGGTACATCCTCAGCCTAGTTGGCAAAATTATAAAAAGAGATCTAAGTGGCGCACGCCTGTACTAGTAAATACTTCCTTTTTTATTTTATTATGCTAGTTACATTTGGAAGTAATTTGAATTACTCATTCACTTTGCCACTCTTGTGTGTCAAAGTTAAATTAGCACACGCGTGCATACATGTACATTAGGGTGGTTACATTTTTGTATGGGTAAAACAAATTTTATCCTACAAAACGTGGCACCCCCTTAAATTTTTCCTTTCGATGTTTGTAATACCTATACCCACCTTAAATGTTTTACTGAAACCAATACAGGGTGCTCAATAGCCTTGAAACGCGCTACTGGATCGCTGTGAAACTGGCAAAAATATT
>NW_016171807.1:6479-10988 GCF_001687245.7 Rhagoletis zephyria
CCAGTTCCAGGACCCCTTCGAGTCATTTGGTAGCCATTACAGCTCCCTTTTGTATGGTTTCTTTAAATTATTGTTGAAGAAGATAATAAAAGCTGCCGAGCTGAACAGCTCAAGTACAATTTTTAACAAGTTCGGATGTGTAAAATGTCTGGCGTGTACGGATGACATCGGCATCGGATACCATAGACTTTGGAATTATGTTTTTAAAATCAAACAGAACGATTGCTAAACCTAGAATCTTGTTAGGACTATGAACACCTCCTGCATAGAATTGCACTCAATCGTGAGCCAAGCGATTCTGCAATTCCTTATTAAGTTATGGCATACACACAGCAGAGTGAATTATTCCTGGTTCTCTAAAACTTTATGGTAGAGTAGACGTCTTTGGCGATATGTAATCTTCTGATGCGGTATTCTAGCAAATTGGGTTTCGCTAACAGAGTGTACGTTCCCTTAACCAAATGTCCTTATACGATTTTGAGACCAATTAGTGAAAGTACGCTCCTTACTTGCAGTGTAACAAGGAACTCCACTCTGGCTAGCTCATCCGTAGCCGGATTTTCAGTGATATTTCGATGACTAGAAATCCAAATTAGATCTATTGAGAGTAGACCCTTTTTTTTAAACGCACTGGGCATTGGTTTTGGTGACAATTTATGTTAAAATGCCAGCCCGGCAATAAAAGCATCTTTTTTTTTTCTAGGGAGTCCACGGAACACCCTACTTCAATTGAATACCCCAGACATATTTAGTGCTTAACTCGCAATGTCTATTTATCACATTCTTGCACTAAAAATGCTGCTCTTTTTACATACTGTGCACACAAAAGCTGCACGTGCCAACCTTCATATTAGTCCAATACGTTATTTTCACTATTTTGTGATATGATATGAACGCTTTTTGGTTTCGCTTTTTAACTTGATATTATTTTCGTTGTTGGCTACACCGGCACTCAAATTTATTTAATTTTATTTTGTGACAAAGTGAATTTATATAACAAATTTATGAACACACATACATACATACATGCATACAAATATATGAATTTATATAGCTACATACATATGTACGGGTATTAATTCGCTATCAGCTCTCTCTGTAACGAGGGGTTAGTAAGAGAAAAAAAACGACACAGAACACAACGGATTATATTCGCAGTGAAATAAATTCATACGCATGCACGTATGCCAGTACAGCGATATGGATGTGCGGATTTTTAAGAGAATGAGTTTAATCCTTATATTTTATTTAAACTTCACAGTCATACTATAAGCATGAACTTTTACTGCGTAGTATGTGCGCACCGGTCACGTTTCTCACACACAAGCTTAAACTATCAGTAAAGTAAGAGAAATAATTCAGCGAGTATAAAACAGCTTAGTATGTACTACTGGTATTTTAGTTTTTGTCAACAAATATTTGAATGCATTCCATATTTGGTTATCAAATTAAAATCGCAAATTTGAGAGACACAGCTGTAAGAGGGCAATTAGTAAAATTCATTTCAAACGATGTGGAAAAGTGAAATAAAAACGTCAATGCAGAAAATATTGTTTATTTTTTTTTTGCGAAATGTGCGCTAAAATTAAAGCGAAAAATTTCATCATAACTTTTTCTGTTTGTAAAAGCTACTACAAAGCGAGTATGTATATATGTATCTACATTAGAGTGGCCCAACAAAATTTTTTTCGAGATAGGGTTTGGGGCACCTTCCAAATTTTTTCCTCTTGCCGAAAGATTTGCTGGTAGCAAACTTAACGTTTCTAAGTATAAATTTAGAGGATGCTCATGACGCTCATATTTTACTCTAGAAATATTGTGTACATATGTACATTAATAAACAATTGGTTAAGCAACCTAAGAACATTTCAAATTTAAATTATCTAAAAAATTATCACAAGCTTCAGTTGTCATGACAACAGTAGCTTTTAAAAAAAATCACCGTTGCTCGTTAGTAAGTCTATTCATGATGAAATGTCAAAGCATACTGAGCATCTTTCTCTTTGACACCATGTCTGAAATCCCACGTGATCTGTCAAATACTAATGCATGAAAATCCTAACCTCAAAAAAATCACCCGTTAGTATGATGTGAAGTTTAAATAAAATATAAGGCATTAAACTCATTCTCTTAAAAATCCGCACATCCATATCGCTGTACTGGCATACGTGCATGCGTATGAATTTATTTCACTGCGAATATAATCCGTTGTGTTCTGTGTCGTTTTTTTTCTCTTACTAACCCCTCGTTACAGAGAGAGCTGATAGCGAATTAATACGCGTACATATGTATGTAGCTATATAAATTCATATATTTGTATGCATGTATGTATGTATGTGTGTTCATAAATTTGTTATATAAATTCACTTTGTCACAAAATAAAATTAAATAAACTTGAGTGCCGGTGTAGCCAACAACGAAAATAATATCAAGTTAAAAAGCGAAACCAAAAAGCGTTCATATCATATCACAAAATAGTGAAAATAACGTATTGGACTAATATGAAGGTTGGCACGTGCAGCTTTTGTGTGCACAGTATGTAAAAAGAGCAGCATTTTTAGTGCAAGAATGTGATAAATAGACATTGCGAGTTAAGCACTAAATATGTCTGGGGTATTCAATTGAAGTAGGGTGTTCCGTGGACTTCCTAGAAAAAAAAAGATGCTTTTATTGCCGGGCTGGCATTTTAACATAAATTGTCACCAAAACCAATGCCCAGTGCTTTAAAAAAAAGGGTCTACTCTCAATAGATCTAATTTGGATTTCTAGTCATCGAAATATCACTGAAAATCCGGATACGGATGAGCTAGCCAGAGTGGGTTCCTTGTTACACTCAAGTAAGGAGCGTACTTTCACTAATTGGTCTCAAAATCGTATAAGACATTAGGTTAAGGGAACGTACACTCTGTTAGCGAAACCCAATTTGCTATTGAATACCGCATCAGAAAATTGCATATCGCCAAAGACGTCTACTCTACCATAAAGTTTTAGAGAACCAGGAATAATTCACTCTGCTGTGTGTATGCCATAACTTAATAAGGAATTGCAGAATCGCTTGGCTCACGATTGAGTGCAATTCTATGCAGGAGGTGCTCATAGTCCTAACAAGATTCTAGGTTTAGCAATCGTTCTGTTTGATTTTAAAAACATAATTCCAAAGTCTATGGTATCCGATGCCGATGTCATCCGTACACGCCAGACATTTTACACATCCGAACTTGTTAAAAATTGTACTTGAGCTGTTCAGCTCGGCAGCTTTTATTATCTTCTTCAACAATAATTTAAAGAAACCATACAAAAGGGAGCTGTAATGGCTACCAAATGACTCGAAGGGGTCCTGGAACTGGTGCTATTGCTCAGCGTTATCTTAGACAGCCGTAGAAGTTTCAAGAGAATAAAAAATTCAGACATTTCGGTGTATAGGCAACACATTTTAGTACTGCCGAAAGCGGGTTTGAGATCGAAAAATAAATGAGGTGAGTGCCGGTGCTCTTCTCGTGGATGTCTTTCCAAGATTTGGCGTATTGTGAACACCTGGTCTGTGGTGATCTTAAGCCACACTGATAATGCGCAATGAGTTCGCTGACACTGGTCTTCAGTATGTCACACAATACGATGCTCTCAAGGCTGATCCGATGGCCTTTCTGGTGGATTTGGCAGACAACGTTTAAATTCCAGTCGTTGAATTGAGTTTATCCATATCTCTGATAGAGGTTTTGGGGCATTTTTTCCGGCGGGCTATATTTTTAAGATCTTTGCTCTCGAAGAATTTCTTTCGCATCCCTTTTCAGCTACATTTTTCGGTCCACTATGCGACATATTTTTTCTCTGCAGCTTCGTAACATTCCCCATCGTTCCAGTAGTTCTTTCGGGCTGGCGGGAAATGTGGTCCCAATCCTCGCAGATGACGATTTGTTGAAGTGTGTTCTCTGAAAAAAGGTGTGAGGGTCGATTGTGATCGATTGAAGGTGAAGCTCTAATTTTTATCATTTTATGGCTATAGTGTATATGCCGTGGGTGATGTAAGGTTAGGCTAGGTTAAGTTAAACTGGCCGGCCGCGGTGGCGAGCCACAGATAGACCGGTAGATCCTTAGCGTTGCCAGTTGGGGTTCGATTTTAGCCATTGAAGTAGAGATAACACAGCATGTTAACGTTCTCTGCGTATTTGAGTATTAATTCAGAACTAATAGGCTCCCAGGTATTTTAGTCGTCTTACTGACAATGCGTGACATCGGCTTAAAAGATGCTCTAGGGTTTCCCCGATCTTCCGCTCGCGACACTTTTTGCATCTGTCTACGTTAATGATACCCATTTTTTTATGAATGAAAAGCCATCAGGATATGCCCCGTAAGCAATTCGGTAACAACTCGGCAATCCTTCCTTGATAGCCGTAAGAAGCGACCATGATCACTTTCGCTGTGTTCGCACATAATTTTTGAAGTTTGGCATCAAGCCATGAACTGCCATATATTTCTATACCCATGTATTATACCATGTATTGGGGGGGG
>NW_016171807.1:10998-13913 GCF_001687245.7 Rhagoletis zephyria
GGGGGTCTCAGTGATCGTAGGATTTGGCAATTGGACGTAAGTGAACATTTTCTCAGACAGCCAGGCGTTACTGCAGGCACACCAATTTATCGGCTAGGTCGCAAATAATGGAATACTGTAGGAGAAAATTGGCTTAAATTTGAACTTAACCTCCAGGGTTCCATATTTAAAATACGGGGTTGAAGCAGTGGGTCAACTAACTAGCTAGGTGTAGGGGAGCACTTAATGTATACCACGCGGTCGACATGGACACCTCGCTCAGGCGACGAAATGGTAAAATTATCGTAATTTATCATTTAATCTTATCTAGGAAAAAGTGGAGCTTAATGTAAACTGTTCATAGGTAATTTTAGCCTAGCATCATTCTTTGTGCAGAGACCAATCTATAGGGAAATAAAAAAGGCTAACACATGGTCATTTGCAGCGACAGCCAGGCTGCACTAATAGCCATCATCATGTGAAATCAAATCGTGTATAGAAGAGAAACGAGTAGAAGCTGCCCGGGAACTAGAAACATATCCTATTCTAATGCTAGGCTGAGGCTACAGACACCATATTACAGAGCGGAGTTAGTTCACTCTTTCTGTATGATATGCTGGAATTCGCCAAAAGTTTATTTTCACTCTCTTTAGGATGAGTCAAATCCTCTAGAAGTAAGCTTTCAAGCTTGCGGGGTACTAATTATTAACTTTTTTTCCACCGTTCCGATCTAAAGTGCTTACATATGACTATAGCAAAGCTTGTGCATGTTAGCACATCTACTATACATACATACATACACAGTTTGGCTTGCTAAAGTAAAATTTTTCAATTGAATTTCATTTTTCATTGAATTGTGCGCATTGATAAAAATGAAAACTCAAAAAGAAGTGATATTAAGAGCGCATGAATAAGTGAATGGCATAAATGCAAGTATCCGTACAATGGACGTTCAATTTATCTCCACTTCATAGTAGTACTCAGGCCTGCTTTCTTATGAGTATGTATGTATATGTACCAGCAGAAAAGAGACGAAATGAAGCTGGTATACTCACAAAAGACACGCCTAACGCCAAGGGCTGGGCTATATATGTATAAAAGCAATGCGGACGCAAGAGAATACACTTTTCAAAGTACGAGTAAGTTGTTGAAGGGCAAGCAGAAAACGTTGAACAGACCACACTAAAGGGCAAGCGTCGAGTGTAAACGATGTTCAAGAGTTGAATGCGAATTGAAGTTTGCAATTTACAGTTATAATGCTGTAAACGTCATTCACTTACTCGTCGTTGAGTGACATGACCGGATATGAATTCGCTTGAGAGAAATGTGTCTAGCAAATTCTAGTTACTCATACGCCATGTAGTACAACGCTGCTAACGCCATTTGCTTTTATGGATTTGAAAAGTTTACTTTAATTTTGATTTCTGGCTTTTTACAATCGGCATCTAAGACTTGTATGCCAAAATGGACTGCCGCTGTTTTCAAGTTTTAAATTTCTTGCACTTGATTGGATTCAATGCGGGAAATTGTAGTTTCTCATTAAAGCGTTAACAGCTCGTTCTTGCTTTTCTTTGTCCAGCACTAACTTGTTGTTGCTTTCTTTGTGGCATGTGTGTTATTGTTGTTTGGCACGTGTGCGACATTGCCGTGCATTTATCGTTTAATCAACAGGTGCATAACAAAAGTAAAATTGCGTGCAGTGCTGCGGCTTATCGTGAAAGGTATCCAGTGTGTTGCTTAGATGGAAGCGCGTGGGTTTAATTCGCATTGCTGTTGCTGAACACAATTTATTGGATTTTTGGTTTTTTAAATTTTTAAATAGTTAAATTTAAAATTCTGGAAAGTTTTTGTTTTTTATGAAGGCTTCTGTACAACTCCCGGATGTCGATGGCTGCAAAATGATGCGGAAAAGAAATTGATATGACCGTCTCCTTGAACATTATCCAAGAAAAGATGCACTGTGATACCAAATGGAGTTGTGCATAAGCTTTATTGGGGCAGTGTATGTTTGCTTAAATTTTTACCAAAAAAACAAGATCTAACAAATGCAATCATTTTCCTTAGTAGCGCTAACAATTTATGACATTTCTGTGGAATGCTCATATCGTTGCCTTAATATATGTACGGAGAAAAAGCTTAACTCACTTTTTTGTATTCCCAAAATTATTTACGGGTTGTTAACTATCTGACAGCTATGAATAAATCTGGATATTGAAAGCGATGTTTGCTTTAAAATTACTTGTAATTTCAGTGTTGGCCAGATCTCAGTTTTTTTTTTAAATTTATCTTGGGGGATCGATTTATTTTTTGACGATTTCCTCCTGCGACGATTATTTTTATTTCGATTCGAATTGATTCAAAAATCGATCTGGTTTCCATGTGTATGAATTTTGATATCTCGCACATAAATTCCATCAAGGAGTAAAAAGAGTAACAAATGCTAAAAGGAAATAATTTGTTTTATATGTACATATAAAAGAACATAAATATACTTTATAGCCACAGTAAAAAATAAGAGCCAATTTTCAGTCAGGATAATAGGTAATGACTTCTTTACAAACCGGCAAATGCGACTATAACGAAGGCATGGCCACTCAAACGTGATATGTGTATGTAGTTCTTATCAGGCGTCGCGAAGCAAGCTGGGTATTTCCTAGTGTTAACAAAAAATTTGTTTGACAAAAGTATCTTCATCCAGATTTTTTTAGCGGATTTAGATTTCAGGTACAGCTGCGCTAAATGGTTGGCTATATTCATCCTTAGCTGAAAATGAACTTGTATGCCCTTGTGGGAAAAGTTTTTGCAGCCTGAAGAAAACAATTTTTTTTTCGCTTTATTAGTTCTCGTGCAATAAGCGTTTTTGTGAAGCTCTAAAAATTACAACTACAACATTTGAACATAGCCCCCATACCTTAAGGTAAGACGTATTCTACGTC
>NW_016171810.1:0-13901 GCF_001687245.7 Rhagoletis zephyria
ATGCGTTATTTCCCTCAGTGAATTAATAACATTTTTCTGAATATTACAACGCGTTTTCTCTCTTATTGTAGTGATTTTTGAACTTTTATTCAAATTTGTGCAATCAAATCGAAACCCGGGACACTAAAACGAAACCCGGGACATTTTAAGGTTGGATCGGGACACTGGGACAAATAGTCTAAAACCGGGACATGTCCGGGAAAACCGGGACGTCTGGCAGCCCTAATCTAATGCCGTTCGACCGTTCGACCCTAAGCGTGCAGTATTAAACCTCCAAATGTGGAAACAAATTTCTTATAAGAAAATATCTGGGTAAAACTGCAAATTCCTTCATAAATAATTCAGTTTATTTACTTCTTGTAATAATTAGCAAGTGAGTGTTTTTTCCTTCAAGATGTTTAATATTTTATTGACCGTTTGAGAAGTGCATAGGCGCACTAAGCAGGCTCATACAAAATTATATAAAAGTAAACTTTGATTGAAATATCGAGTGTTGCATATTTTTAGGCGCACTTAAGGTACCTTTGAAAGAGTTTGAGAAATAAACTTAATTTGTCAATAAACTTTTGTTAACAGGCGTAATGAGTAAAGAAATTTTTCTTGCAAGTATATATCTACATAAGGATGCCACATCAGGACAAACTGCTAATAAATATATTCTCTCTCTTTGCTAAATAGACAATAAAACATCACCGAACGAACGAGTTCTGAATATAAAATTGTAGTCCAAAATCAGGTTCATGGAACGAGATGTTTGAGGTATTAAAAAGGTTAGCATTTTCAAATAAATCAAGTGAAACTTATAATATCAATACTTAGCTTTATTGCATTGCCTTTTTTATACTTATTCCCCTCTTCATAAATGCTACTACTTCAATACACAAACTTTTCGCACTTTAGTACCCTTCTGATAGTCCTGCTAAATTACAAGTATTTATATATTATGTGTATGTATATGTATGTATGCATGAGTAGAGCATTAAAACCCGCCTGCTGCAGTGTATTTCCTTTTATTNTCTCTGTAATATATTTGTATATGTATATGTATATAGATATTAAGGTACATAAATACCAATAAATAGTTTGCTCACTTGCACTTGACATTTTTTTTTTAAATTATTTGTTGCTTTCTATGTATTGTTGTCCTAGCCAGCGTTATTAGTTTTTGCTCTTATGTTTATACTTTATTTATTTTTCTTCCCTAAAGTGCTTTACTTTGTTGACAACAATAATAATGTGATTTATAGGAGCTTGGATACTCGAGTGCAGCACCAATCGAGACCTTAGCTTACTCGCACTCTGCACTCCGCGTTTTTCGGTAAACGAAGAAAGACGCCTCTATTAATGGCAATATTTTTTACTTATCATACATACAAACATAAATATAATCCATTTTTCTGTTTTCTAAATTTAATTAAAAGTTTCTGCTAGCAGCACAAAATTGTTATTTATGACTACTGCACTGGCAACGAGGTTCACTGTTATTTGTGTGAGGGTCGTTTGATAAGTTAATGTCCTTTTGAATAGAGGGTATTTTTTTGCGGATTTTTTTTTTATTTCACAACATAGCTTCTTTTCAAACTAAATGATGCAACTCGCTCACAATGCTACTGCAGCCGACTTACTGATGGTAAGGGGCAGTGTTGCATTTTAAGTTACAATGGGCTAAACTCAAAAAATCACTGACTTATCAAACTGTCGCCGTAAAGGGCCATTTATCAAACATTTTTGTACCAAGGAAAATACAATACCACAAATAGTCTTTACTTATAACAGCGGTTATAATGCTGTATAAATTCAAAATCGAAAGGGCGCAAAAGATCATAGAAAAAAATGTTAAATATTTAGGAATATCACAGGCAACTTGGTTGGTTTTATTATACGAATTTTCCGCCATTGCTGGATGGTTAGAAATACGAGCACCTTGGCAATAGTTACTATCATTGAAACAGTATTAAATTAGAAGGCCAGCCTTTTAACCTTGTTGCGTTTGAAGTGATTGCAATCATGAATTTCATTAGAAAAATCATCGCGCCTATAGGTCTATGGCAGGTTCACATTGAGCGATTTGCCTACATTGGGAGCTTTCATTAGATCGGATTGATGATGATTAAACTTCCAAAAACGTGATGCGAATTGCCTGATTTTGTTGTTCGTGCAACAGCATACAAATTCCCTGGAGTGACAGTCCTTGGCCAGATATAAATCTGGGTCGTTCCGGTTACGTAGACCCGACTGTCGTGGGAACGATTGCATGATTTTCGAAGCTTACGGTATTCTTCTCAATCTACACATTATGCCTTCAGCACTGGCATTCAGTGTAAAAGTAGGGTTAAAGTGAGGATTCTCCTCCTTTAGAGCATTATTTTTTCAAAGTTATCGACTTTGCTTACTAAAAATTATAAAATATATACATTTTTTATATATACATATTATTTCTAGCTTTAAATTATTCACTTATTTTCACATTGAAAACTAACCGAGAGAATTATAATACGTTTACCTCAAAGTTTTATTAAAATTAAACTTTCAACTTTGTAGCAAAATATTTTTGTAATAGTTTTGTTTAGAAACCACCGCTTATTTTATGTGTTTACCCACACTCACATACGCAAACAAACATGTCCAAGTCCAACCAGCAAGTAATAAAACTAGCACGCAGTGAAAGCCGCCAAGTGTGTAGGCAAAAAAACTTTTAAAGACGAAAATTGAAGTTTGAAAATTCATGAAAACTTGTGGCTTGGACTTGGCAAAAGAATATTTGAATATTTGCTAATATTTTTCATGGTAAACTCGCCTTGTAGGAAAATTGTCCAGATTTTTTCAGTATTTAATAGGCATTTGTTTATGTTTTTTTTTCAGAACTTTTTCGAACCTTTAGAAAATTTTCTATATTTTTTCGGGACTTTATGGGACATCTTTTGAGATCCATCAGGATTTTTCTTCATTTCTTGTATGTTGAAAATTTTAAGAAAGTTTCGAGATTTTTTCGGGAAAACATGTAATTTTTAAGGAAGTTTCGTGACTTTTTCGTGATTTATTGGGATTTTTCGCAACTTTTTGTATTTTAGTATGAATTTTTGAGGGTTTTTGAAACCTTTAAGGAATTTTCGATATTTTTTTGGGATCAATCGTGATTTTTACAGTCTTTTGTGTTTTCATTGCAGATGTTTCAGAATTTTTGCGGGACTTTTTATGACCTTTAAGGACGTTTCGTGATTGTTTGGGAATCCATCAATATTTTCCATGTTTTGTATAACATATCCCTTGGGCTTTTTTCGGAACTTTTGAAATTTCTTTTTTTCGGGATCTAACGCGATTTTTAGTAAATATTTATATTTCTTTGCGGATTTTTCGAGATTGTTCCAAAGCTTGCAAGCTTTAAGTTTTAAGGGATTTTGTCCTATAGAGATTTTCGTGACTTATTGTATTTTTGAAACCTTGGGGGAATCCTCTGGATTTTTCGAGATCAATCGGGATTTTCCGTAGCTTTTAATAATTGTTTGAGATTTTCTATGCATCCATCAGGACCTTTTGTAACTAGTTGGTTTGTTACGGATTTTTCGACATTTTTCCTTTTGAACCTTTCAAAAATTTTCATGATTTTTTCGGGAGTTACGGAATTATATTCTCCGGATTTTCGACCATTTTTAGTTCTTCATTACGGATTTTTCGAGGATTTTCCGGATCTTTACGTAATTTTTCGGGTTCACATATGTTTTTCTTGTGGCGGCTGTAGGTGAGTGGTTAAGAAAACTTTTTATTACAGCGAGCGCTCTTTGGCAGGTAATGGCAGCCTCCGAGTGTACTTCTGCCATGAAAAGCTTCTCATAAAACCATTCGCCTTTCGAAGGCAGTGTTTCTTGATCAAAATAAAAATAAAGACTTAAGCGCACAAGGGATCGAATGTCAATACTGTTTAGTATTAGCATCGACTAATTGAGGTAGAAAAGACAAAAGTATAAGAGATACCTAAATTTAAAGTCTACCTATAATCTAAAAAAGTCTTACAAACTTACAGTCAACCAATAATTTCGAATTTCCGACAAGCCCCATTCAAAGAAGCAACTTTTTCTTCCTCGACCGAATATTTGAAAACTTAGTTGTGTAAAAAGTCTACAAGTTGTTGGCTGCTATAGCCAGTGGTCTCTCAGAGCTGACACATATTCGTTAACATATTTAACTAACACGCACATATGAGATATTTATATTTGCCTGCATATGAACTTACAAGCATGTAAGCGTCCTCAAGTGTGAGCATGTGCAGNTTTGCCTGCATATGAACTTACAAGCATGTAAGCGTCCTCAAGTGTGAGCAGATTGCAAAAAAAAAACAAGCAATTTCGCAAAGATTTATTTAGTCAGCTTTATGGCTGATAATCATCATCGTCAAGATGTTGGCGGAAGACTATGGTGCATGGAGCGTGGGGGTATAACACATTTATTTCACTCAAAAGGCAGACAAGAATTTGTATACGTCCTTACATATTTGGAAAGCGTCCTTTATCGCTTCAAGAATAAAGCAGATAAATGTGCGCATAGAATCAACTTTATCAAGTGCTTGAAGCAATTTGTGAATTTGCGTCGAGTTCGGCCAGCACATTGCGCTTATTGCCTCTTAACGTAGCACAAGTTCCTCTACACTGTTGACTATTTTAAGTTTTCAACATCTCTGCTGCCAATTTGATCCATTACATCTGGCAAATTTGTCCATCTCATAACCACATAATTTGTGCTATAAAATTTTGTGTGCTCATCTATGTTATGTCTAAGTACAATTGAAATTCAAATGCCTGTTGTGAGTCAAGACGTGCACGGACAATGAGTGATTGCACAATGGATGTGTGGTTAAGAGACTTTTTGGAGGAAGGGTAGTAGTCGACGGATGAAGACAGTTGTAGGCAGAATTTTTAAAGAGAAAATATTGTGCAGATATGTGATGAGGCAAAAGTACAATGCATAAGGCAAAATTATTACACATCGGAGACCTAGCACTTAAAATGTAAGAATCTTTACCCCAATAAGCTCATGTCAGACGAAAGAGCTCTATGAGGGCTAACTTTGAAAATATTTTAAAGAGGGTTGCCACCAATTTGGAAAGGTTAAATTCAATGGATCAAATTATTTAATAAGTTTAAAAAAATATTACAATTATAAACATGTAATTGGGATGCCACCTGTTTAAAAAGTCCCATACAACTTGAAAAAAATTTAGAATTGTTTAGGTTTTGAAGAGCGTTGCCACCTGCTAAAAATGAGATATAATTAAAAACATTTAATAAGTTGAAAGAATTATTAAAATATGGGTATCAGTCTAAATGATTTTGAAAGGGCTTCATTTTCAAACTATATGTAGGAAGGTTGCCACCGGTTTAGAGAGACACATAGCACTTAAATTAAGGAATTAATAAAATATCTATCAAAATATGGATGTCGAACGAAAGAGGTTTAAAAAGATTGTATTTTGAAAATATTTGGAAGAATGCTGCCACGTTGTATGAAAAAATGAATTTAATTAAATTATAAAAAATTTATATAAATGAAATGTTAAAAAAAGAGTTACGAAATTTTTAGGGGTTTGAAGAGGGTCGCCGCCTTTTTAGAAATTGAATAAAATAAAAATTGTTTAATAAGTTAAATGAATTATTACAATATGGGTATCAATAGAAATGTTTTTTTTTTTTAATTGTTCATTTTTAAGCTACTATACAAAAGCTATCCATGTATAGTAAAAATTTGGGTGTTAAACGAAAGAGAGTTGCGAAATCTTGAAGTGAGTTATCACCTGTTTTAAGAGGGTTGCCAGCTGCTTAAAAATTAAATTTAATTCAAATTATTTAACGTTAAATGGGTCATTTTAATATGGGTATCAATCTAAATGCTTTATTTCTAAACTATATGTAGGAGGGTTGCCACCTTTAATATAAAATCATATTCTGAAATATATTTGTATCATGAATTTGGGTGTTAAACGAAAGAGGCTTAAGAAGGTTTAAGTTTGAAACTATATTGAAGAAGCTTAAGAAATNAGGGTTGCCACCTTTAATATAAAATCATATTCTGAAATATATTTGTATCACGAATTTGGGTGTTAAACGAAAGAGGCTTAAGAAGGTTTAAGTTTGAAACTATATTGAAGACGCTTAAGAAAGGAAATATGAAAATCTTCTTTTTTTGGTTGAGTATCGCAGGCAGCTTCACAAACAAAGGGCAAAAGGGACAAAATCATTTTGTTATATTGGTTTACAAGGACGAGTAGGTATTGAAAATGCGCTTTTGAGAAATTTTACCTTTTTAAGTCAATAAAGTTTGCAGGACAAAATTCAATGATAAGGTGGCGTGTATATTAGTCCTAAAACAATAAATTTTCCAAAAATAAATATTGAAAATGTGCAAGGATATTTAAGGACAAAATTTGTAAAGGACATTTTGCAAACGCATTCGTCTTTATGCAATTTTACTATAATTTACCCGTAGTTTTGCGAGTATATTAATTTTTTTTGTGTGTAAAATTTACTCTCGCACGGTTGTATAGAAGGTAGTTAAAACAATTTCGGCGTTTAATTTGAATTTGAAAAATCGAATCAAATGACTTTAATGGAACATCAAAAAAAGAATTAGTAAAAATAGTGTTACGCCTTTTCAGAAGCAAGTGCCCCAAGTCTGCGATTTCGTACAAAATTTTCGGACGCAAGATAAACAACAATCATTCCCACAGCGAATGCAACTGTAGTGGGAAGTGCAGAAAATTAAAAAAATACTTAATAATATTCCATGTACAGTCAATCAATAACCAAAATAAAATTTTCAGGAGGCGATAAAAAAATGAAAGCAAAAAAAATTTTGTACATACTTTTTTTAAATTTAGGTTGCTCGAATTAAAACAAATGTAAGGAAGCAAATGCTTAGGTGTTCAATCAAGCGAAATCTCGAAAATATTTTTCAGTCAAGCGTCTTTGAGCCTGTCGCTAGTTTAATCATAAACCCTTATCAACAAGAAAAAACTGGTTTTAACTGGCATTTAATCGCTTAAATTGCTATGCTTAATAAACCTGCAACCAACTGCTGCAATGACTACGCTGAAAACCCTCATTTGCTAAATTAATTTAATGAAGTGCCAGCGTATGCTGCTGTACACGAATAGCCTTTTTAAATTTTTCGCATTTCATTACCGGCAAACAAAGTAATTTAATTGAAAAGCAAACAGAGGAGTTGCATAATGAGAAAAGTCACTCATATGCCACGTGGATACATATACCCCGCTGGTGCATTAAAAGGGGGCGAAGAAGAAAACCGTAAGTCAGCAAATTGATTGGTTAAATAAGGTCAGTGAAGAGAAAAGGTAAATATAATTACACAGCTGGTTGTTGTGTAATTGAGAGCCGGTTAAGCCACAAAAAGGTATATGTATGTGAAAATATTTCAGAACTAACAATTTTTTATACAATAAATGCAGTAGTAAATTTTTAAACATCTTCCGGCTCTTAAAATGTTAATGTTTGCATCACTTCTGTTGCACTCTGGTGTGCAAAAAGTGTGATGTTGAACTTGCTTGTGCTCATTGTGCTATTCTTGCCATTTTAGGTTGGCGTTTGTACAATAAAGTGCATTTCAACACACAGCTGTGCACAAGAAAGCAACTCAAAAACACACACACGCACACACGCTTTCTTGCTTCTAAAGTTAAGTGATGTTGGTGTTGATGCCATAAAGCACTCAACATGTTGCATGCAACATTGTCGTCACCAAAAAGAACTGAAATTATATATTTTACATACATAAGTACATATGTATGTGTGTAGTAGTCAGGTTGTCTAGGCAAGCCAGCACAATGAAATGTTTTACCAACAAAACAACAACAAAGGCTGGAAAAACGAGTAAGTAAGCGGAAGAGTGTGGGCTATAAAAATGCATTTTGCTGAGTTACAAAGGGCTGTAGAGGAGGAGGAAACGCGTTAAAAGCTTCATATTGTATGCGCCGGCTGCTATTTCTTTTTATAAAATATTTATTTACCTGCCTTTCTTGCATTGCGATGAGCAAAGCAATTTATCTCACAGCTAAATTAAATTGTAATTTATACGCACGTCTATGCTACGCATGCTTTTGGTTTAAAGTTAAGTAGCTGGAGATGTAATTCATTTTGAAGTGAAGTGAAGAAAAACATAGTGGAGTGAAGTGAAGTAAAATAGAAAGCGGAAGGTTATTGCTTAGCAAAAACTAGGCTTTCTAATGAAACAGTTTCATCTTTATATGTACGTTCATCCGCAACTCCAACTGTATCTCTATCTGTGACTGTAAGGTTATCAGTATCTGTTAACCTACTTGGCTGTAACTTTGGCTATATCTGTATTTTAATACCAATTTTTAAATGTACGTACGTAAATGGGTTTTATATCAGCAACAGTAACTGTAAGTGCATTTCCCTCTATTATCTATAGCAGTGTTTCTGCAAATGTTTCTATCATAACTTTATCTGAAAATAGTGATTACATTTTTTTCTTTCTTAAAGTTAAAAGAACTCCATTTGCTATCAATTTTATCAATTTTCTGTGCTTTAAGTGATCTCAAATCATGTCTATATACACAGCTGCATAATCACAACACTCTTATAAACAGCCTTGCAACCGACTTACTGTCAACCGGAATTAAGTTGCTTTAGTTTTTTCATATGCGCTCTTTCAATTTTATCGCCTTTTTCTGATTCTCCTTTTTCATTTTTTAGCTTTCAACAAGTTAAATATTTTCGCAAGGAAGCTCAAAGTTTGCTAGCAAAGCTTAGTTTGTTTGTTTACGTATACGTGTACTTGTATGTATACGTACATATGTGATGTTAGTGTATACTTCTTACTTGGCTGTCATGGCTTACCCTACATATGCACATACATATGTACATATTTGCTTCTTATACGCATTGCATTTACTACTCAAGCGAACGAAAAATGTACTATACATCTAGGATCTCGTAAATGTGTCGTAAGCTGTGCGTAAATGTCACTTTGTGCGCATAAATCCATGTTATATTTATTAGCTGAAATCAATAAGCGAACGTACTGTGTTGGTAAAACGTAGTAGTTGTGGTGATGCTGATGGCCTTGGTTGTTGCAGTGGAGGTGGGTGCTACACAGCGTATGAGCAACATGTGGCGTCATTAGTTACACACATATTTTAGGAATGAAAAATGGTTGTTTCCATTTTTATTTTTGCTGATAACAGGAATTTAGAAGCTACAGCTTGTTAGGAGTGTTATGAGATGTGAAAATATCCGAATTTTTCTCAAACTGACTAAACCATTCAAAAGTGAAAACATGGCCATCTGAAGGCTTGACATGCATTTTTGGTCATTTAAAAACTGGACAAAAATTTTTAAAAATCTAAAGGCTGGATATATTTTTTTTTAAATTTAAAACGCAATGATTTTGGGTAGTTTATATTTGAGCACATCATTTAAAATCTAGTTTTAACATTTTTTATTAAAAACTGGTTACGAGTTTATAGTCTCATAAAACCTGGACTTGAATTTTCGGTCACTTAAAAAATACGCGTATATTTTTGATATTTTAAATTTAATATTCAACAATACAATAAGGCCATAAAATAACAAGAACCAATTTAAAATTTAAGAAAAAAATCTAGGTCATTTAGAATCTGGTTATAAATTTTTGGTCATAAAAAATTAAATGAATCGTCTTTATTTAAAGGCTAGGTATAAATAAATGTTTGGTCATAAAAAAATTTACATCAATCTTTGTACGTGTAAAAGGTGGGCATCAATTTTTGAAATTTCAAAAACATGGTAAAAATGTATGGCCTTGCAAAAACTCGACATAAGTTTTTGATCATCACAAAATGGATAACGATTTTTTTTTTAATTTAAAAGCTTTGCATAAATTATTTGTGTTTCAAAAACTTACGTTCAAATTCACAAAAAACAAAAAAAAAACTAAGCTTTATGAATCGAAACTTTTTATGGAGGTTTCACTTTATAAACCTTTTCAAATTTTTCAGGCCAGTTTTCCTTTCAAGCGTTTTTAAGTACGTGTACTTTTATATATTTTATTTTTCTTATTCAAAACAAAGATAAACAATTATGGCAGCTACCATCAGCTATGACACAAATGAATTATGTATATTAAATGGCGGCAAGAATAAATCACTCGCTGCATTAGCCGCTAAAAATGAATGAGAAAATGACACTGACTGCTAAGATAGTGAATGTACTTCAATAAGTGTAACAAACTAAAATGCAGTGCATTTTTAAACACAATGTCCATGGAAGAATCAAAAAAAATAAATAAATAAAGTGAAGTAAAATAATGGTAACACAATAATGCTGTAATCCTACCAACTGGTGTGAGCTTACAAGCAGCTGTGAAAATAGATTGAGCGCAATGATCAGTACGTTAGAGCAAAAAAGGTAAATGAAATGAAATACATAAATAAATCTATTTAAATACATACAAATATACATATGTATGTTTGTACATATAATGCTACCATTATAGCATCAGCGCATCAGCAGGATAAAAGCAAATCTTTTAACACTAAAAAGCGACTGCTATGCAGGCGCGGGAGATTACAGAAAATACGATTATTTGATTGAGAAGAGAATAAATGAAAAAGAACACGAATGAAAAATAGCTTAATAAAATAAGAAACTAGAGCAAGATTATAAAAAAATTTTGTTAAATTTATGCAAATCCAGTAAATGCTTATTGGACTGGATGAGCTTAAAATTCGCATAATGTGCAATAGACTTGGAAATAAGTCTATTTAATAAGCCAGTTATCTTTGAAATAAAAGGAAGGTACGAAAAAGGAGGGAAAGTGGTTGTGGTACCTATCATCAGCCACGGCTGGAAACATGAAAAACTTAGGCCTCGCGCCTAATGTGAATAAAATTGCTAAGCAAACAATTCGAAAAGTAAGAACTAAAGCAATGGTAACGCAACAAGTAACTGGTCCGAGTTTACCGACTTCATTTCACCGAAAGCATTCAACTTTATCAAATAACGTTGAGCATACTAAAGGAAAAGGTTGTGCCATAGTCGATTGGCGGGTCGGCGACGCCTTTATGACCGCAACATAAATTGTATGGGTCTTAAGTACCGCCGAAGGGCTCTTCTTTAGAGAAGTTTAGCTGCTACATACTTGGAGAATCCTTCCTTCCTTTTGACGGTTTTTGCAGTTGCGCCGCGTCTGTGGTTGGTTAAACGTCTTGGCCATTTGATTCAGATTTCAATTCCATTTTGATGTAAAGCGGCAGCAGTTCGCGATTCAAGTCGAATAAACCAACGTCCACTTTGAAATTTCGTCTAAATTTGGTTCAGTTTGTCTCTGTATTTAAGAGCACTTCATCTGGCGTCTTTGGCCTTTGTTCAACGCACTCGAATGCTTCTTTGAGTCCGCATAGGTTAGACCAGGTTTTTGTGTTTTCCTGCACTGGAATGTAACTGTTAATGAGGTGACAGAAAGCTCATCTGAGACTCAGCTCTAGTGCCCCAAAAGGCTAAGTAAAATCAGACGACGTCACGTAATTTGAATAGACCTTTCGATATCACACTAACGAATTGTGATTTAGTCAAAAGGTACGGCCCAATTTGCAACAGGATTAATCGTCACAATTAAGTTGTTTTCCTAGATTTGCCATATTCAGTATAAGCAGGGTTTGCTACGGTAAGCAAAATTTTCCTAATTATACTCGAGAACCGCATTGGCAGAATTTGCAGAACCTGCGAATCTAATTGCCACTAAGTATTTGACGCTCCGCATCATCAGATCGAAATATTAAATTCTTGAGAGATGGTAGTGCTATAGAAAAGTTAGCAAGTTTAATGTACTCTAACTGAATTTAAATCGGATGGAGGAAATGCAGGAGAAATTAACTGGAAGTAAACCAGTGGAATAGACAACATGTATACTTCGGTACATGTTAATACTTCGTTAGCAACATAGGTAACCGACCTCCAAGTGGTTTTTATGCAACTACTGTCGCTTAAAAAGAGGTTCACATCAAATGGATCCTAATGGGAAAGCTATGTCAAAGTTGATCCTGAAGGCTATACGTACGGAGCAATGAAACCATCTATCCTCCTTTCCTAAGGAACTAAAAAAAAGCAATTGCCGTTTCACACATTCTGCTACAGTTCTTGCTGAGTTTTCTCCTTAAATGGAAGAACTCAGTACAACTCCCCGCCTTTTTATATAATATAGACCCTCGACGTCTCGTCTTGCCCCACAATATCGCCTTATCGTCTTATTCGTGCTAGATCAAGAGAACGCACGTATTTTCGGGGTTTGGTAGGTTACGCTTTTGGACATGTAAGTTACTACAGGTCCGTAGGTTATTTATAGTAGAGGATGTTTCTAGAATGCATAAACTGTGCACTTATTAGCAGGAAAGTAAACAATACTCTTGTTAACTTAATTAGTAGGAAGTCCAGAGCCAAGACGGTAGAGAAACGCGCATTTACTAATATATAACAGTGTTGGAGTACGAACAATTTGGAACTGCCCACAAGGGGGAGAATTATAACTACTACTGTAAAAGATAGTTGTATACTAACTGCTTTAGCAGCTAACGAATGTTGGTTTAACTTGTCAAGGGTACGCTGATAGCCTCGTCACAATATATAAAGGGAAACTTTCATCATTCATAATTCCCCTCTTGATGTTCTCTTGCAGACTCAGGCTACGGAGTTTTTCCTGAGGAATTAGGATTGGAATTATGCGTCCGTATTCCTGACCGCTGCAGCATTTATCAGGCGGAAGTTTCGCTTGTAAACTGTATACCTTATTACACATGCTGTACCGAAGACTACGATAAATATAGAGATATTAAAGTAAATTACAGGGCCGATAAGTCAGTCAGGGAAGGTGCAAATCTTTCACAAATAGAAATAGAGTTGGGACATCCATGCCGACCTGCAAATTAAGGATTAGAAATAGCCTTACTCAAGAGGTCCATAAGTCATGGATAGGTGCGGGCACTTGTATGACAACTAGACTATTATGGCTGCAAGTGGATAAGAAAAAGGACGAGCTGCTCAGCCTATTAAAAGATTAAATTCCGAAGGTCAAAGCTTATAACTGACTGAAACATTAACCTAACCTTAGATCAACATACTTGATCTGAGTAATCGAGTTTAAGTTCTCTGTGTGCCGAAAGCAAACAAAAGATGGTGGGAATAACCCACGCGTGGAACTACTCGATAAATATGACCCAATATATGCGAGAAGACGCTCATTTCACCACCACCTTTTTGTCTGTCTCGCCGATCTAAATGAATCAGGCATTCACGAATTCTCGCTTTTTCTGAACCTATGCAACTGGTTATACCTCTAGCTGAAAGGACTGGTTCGAATTCGAGCTCTCAATTGGTGTCACAACGGACTCACTGGGCCTTTCCTACGTTGAATGAAGGCAGCCGCTTGAACATAATCTAATCACCCTTGGAAAATGGGACACAAACAAGAGCTCGCCGAAATCGCTATTAAATATACTAAGTCTAGAGCTTTTCTAAGCGTTCTTATGAAGATATAGTCTATAAAGCTTTAAAGAAAGCATAATCTTATCCAAAAATAACTGAAGAGCATCAATTAATTCAACTAGAAAATTACACGCATGTCGGACTGTGCCAAAAAAGTATGCTCGTTCTAGATTTCTTTCAAATAGTTGCTGCATATTTACCAAGTCCTTGCAAAACTCGTCGTTTATCACTTTTTCTTGCTTAAGCGTTTAGGTCTTCTGCCCAAAGCGAATTTTGCTCTGATTGATTACTCAACTGACTAAATACAAAACGATGTAAGCTACTAACTATTTTTAACCAACCATATGCGCTTTAATGGTAATTGTTAGTTGCATAACACTCATTAACAACACTTTTTTTCTTGTTCTTCTTACT
>NW_016171811.1:0-13900 GCF_001687245.7 Rhagoletis zephyria
TTTAAGGAAAATGAAGGAAAATTACCGGCGTACAGTTTATTTTTTCAAACGACGAATTACTTTACACCCTTACTATGTTTCAGGTTACTTTATGCTAGCATAAACATACATGTATACTCATAATAAAATCTGTAGAAAACTTTGTGCTTTTTGAAGATGGAAATCTCAGTGTCGACACAACTCAAAGCTCAAAAATCAAAACCCTTTCTACATGGATTAGACAAGGATTAGAGACATAGCCACTTAACAGCGGTGAGGATTTTTTTTAGTTTTGAATTGTGTCGTTATTGCAGAGGACTATCGATTAATCAAAATGTTTATCGATATTTTTAAAGACATGTTTATCAAAAACACTTTAGGTATGAAATATATATGTGTGCATACGAATCATTTTAGCCATAAAGCATTTCGATAGGTAGACACAATTGACGATATGAGCCCTTACCACAATGGACTTCTACATCTCAGCGTTCCAGGCTTCATTTATCGATAGAACCTACTATCAGTATCGGTACATTTATCGACATATTTGTCGAGTATCATTATTGCTCTGTATGACCACTTTTTCTCTTCATCTCCTATCAGACAATTATATTCTTGTAAGAATAGCAATATTCCATATTTTTGAAATTCTGACTGCGTTTTATATAGGCGAGATCCTATAAATATGCAAGGGTTAAGTGGGATATTCTTAAATTCTGAACCAATTTTACTTTCTTCCGATGTGCTCAAATTATGGTTCTTAATAGAAAATTAAGCACATATAAAGCAGGGAAGTATTGAAATTTTCACAGAAGGTTCGAAACTAAATGGCAAAAGGGGTAGAGGTGTTTTCCCGCGAAACTCCATATTGCTGCATGTAACTACATATCTAACACCGGACTAAATTAAAGGACACGATCACGACTACATATCATGGAGTCTGCAAATAAACTCGAAACTGTTAAAGTTGATGAAAATGTTTGGGGATGACAGCCAAGCTGCAATTAGAGCTGTAAGCTCCAGTCTAAGAACAGTCTTAAACTCACTTGATTTCCGGTAACAGGTATATAGAAAGGAACACCTATTGCCTATCTGGAAGGCAAGGCAATCCCTATCATATTTGACACAAATTTTTTGTAATCCAACGAACAGTACGAATCTAATAATTTTTAGACAGGAGGCAACCCTGTAGAAATTCTAAAGACCAAAGGTCACTCTCCTATCAAAACAGAATATACTAGAGATAATCTCGTCCAAATCCGTTCAGTAGTTTAGAGATTAGCTTGTTCAAAGAATCTCGGCTTTCCTATATATGTACTATGTATAGAAGATATGCCCCTCATATCTCCGGATTTTTTAGTCGTTTATCCACTTAAGGGCCGGTTGCTTAAAGCCTAGTTGACACTAATATTCGGTTAACATCGTTATCGACGTATTCGACTCCAAGTGAGTGATCAGAAAGTTTTCCCCAAGAAAATGGTTCACATTTTCTGATTAAATTATTCCTTTGAATGAGCTGTCGTTCTATGATTTGCGTTTGCTTTTTCTGGAGTTAGGAAATAAAAACAAAAAAAGTAAACCTTTACCAATTTTTTCCATGTTGCGAAAAATTTCTTTATACGTACAATTTCATTATGCTGCATTTTTTGGGAGTTTGGGGGACATATAAAAAAAATAGTTAATATTAAAACTGGCTACGTAAACAATTGGGTATTTTTATTAGAAGTCTCCTGAAAAGATACAGAGTTTTCCGATCGAAAAATGAGCCGTTTATTTTGAAAGTGGTCTATGTCACTTCCCAGTTCTTGTGCTTAAATAACCGGATACTGGTATTTGAATGCCTGGGTTATTCGTTCAACTTAATCGACCAATGGTAGAAGGTTTTGCCATTAGATTACGACGATATGCCACTGTCAAAATAAACGTCTCATGTATGGATTTTCAAGAACTATATACCATTCTCTTCATTTTTGTGTTTTAATATAAAATACATGGAAAACTTTGAGCGCTTAAGGCGACTGCATACTCGAAATTTTTCTCATGGTACGAAAGTTTGTTAATTTTTTTTTTTTAATATTGCATACAGTTTGAAATCTGCACTTTTACCTTTATGTTAAAGAAAAAGCTATATTTTTTATAAGAAATATCTAAAATTAAATAACAAAATAAAAATTCAATAGCTATGTGGGGCGCTTATAGTAGTATACTTTCTTATTATTCATTTTATTAACCTTAAAACTTTCTTACGTCTCAGACTCTTTAAAATGGCACATTCTTAACGATTGAAATACGGTTAAAAAAAATTTAAAAATGATTAATTATACTTTTTTCTTCTGTCTTGCAATTTATCAGACTCTCCCAAACCGCGTTCAACAGCTCATTTTTCACTTGAATCAGCAGGGATGGAGTCAAGGTTTTATTTTTTGCAAATCGATATTTTTGAAATACTACTCAAAAGGTATAATAGTGTAATTTATAATTGAAATATCAAGCCACAAGTTATTTATTGTCTACTGATTATTGTGGGACCCTGTGTTCTTTGAACAACATACAAAAAAAATTGTTACCTTTCACATACCTACAAAAACTTCTACTCACTTTTTAAATTGTGGAATCCTTATTTATCCCGACAATGCCTTAACGAAATCATTTCGCGCTACCTACCCTCATTTTCGCTTGTATGTATGTATGTACATGCGTAGCCATGTCAGTAGCATTGTATGCACATTTGGAAGAAGAAAAAAAAAATTTTAAATAACAATAATCCGAAGCACCGTCGTTTATGTCGAAACTGTCAAGATATCACTTGGATTGAAGCATTTGTTGCTCATTGGTACAACTACATACATATATATATACAAACATACGTAGAAATGCACATATTTATCTGACATGCGACATTCGACAGTAGGAAAACGAAATTCATGCTCGGTCATATGTCGATTTTCAAAAATCGATGGATTAACTATATATGTATACACGGTATGTATGTATATGTCATATCTTTAATTCCCGTTTGTATGTCATCCAGGTGATTGGCATCCCAAATTCTGTCAAAAATAAATGTTTAACATCAAGTTTACGCTTTACTTACTAATCGCGCATTCCATTTAGAATTACTACGTTTTGTATTTATTCATACAAAACTCTGTATTTATGTATGCACATATGTAGATACAAATATACAAAGAAATGTTGCCTGTCAATTTCGATTTTTGAGCTGCCTTAATACTCGTCGTAGAATATCTTCTTTTAAGTCCTTAGGGGATGAATATTTCATATGAATTTAAATTTTTTTTGTATCAATGGTTACAGTGCGTAGCGAGAATGGTATCTTATTTTCAAAAATTTTTTTTTCTGTCGCTACAATTGGTGACATTAGCTCGAGTCGACGAAAGAAAGCCCCAGCGGCTTTGTCGCATGAAATTCTTTGATTGTACACGATAGTATTGTATTTTTGCGGCTAGAGGAAAGAAGGGATAAGCCATGTAAAGAATTGCAATAAGGATATCTATTATTTGCGTGCGTTTGTTTTATTGTTTGAAAAAAAAATGCAGAATTTGTCCCCAATAAACTGCCACAAAGCATATAAATGTCACGAACATCGCATAGCTGCTCCTGGTCTTCTTTTGATGTCTGGCGAATGCGCTCACAAAAGAGTCGAGATCAACTTTGAGGCCAAATTTTGTTCTGGCGATGATGTCCGCATATAGTGATCTTCCGCAACTCTATACACTATACTGATTTTTTTGCTCCTATTGACAGCGCTATCTTTCATTGATTTTGTAAGTCATACTTGTGCATACATACCTTTTTCAACCACAATTTATTGATCCTTTTAAAAAGAATAGTTCACTACAACTACTATTCAATATTCTTTTTTCCAAATGAATTGCCATTGATTACTTTTTGGTCAGGTTAGCCGCATACTTAGTACATTAAGTTATAGATTTTAAAAGGTGTACATCTGGCTTATGCACTTATAGTGTTTATTGTGCCGGCTGCATAAATCGCATACACACCAGCAAGCGGACGTGACAAAGAGCCGAGTGCACCCTACAACATTTCCTAGCCCATGTGCGGATGTAAGGTTTTCAAACTCTAAGGTTTTTTTTTCTCGATGTGATGTTAGAATTCAAGAAACAACGTAGAATGTACATACACTAACCGGAATATGTTTCTTTTTTAAATATTTGCAATGTTTGTCGTAATAAATTTTTTTCGTTAATTTTTAGTATAGATATAGTTCATTCTGCATCATATGGCTATAAATTAATGCTTCAAAGTTTTTACAAAATTTAGGAAAATTGGACAAATTTTCACGAAAATTTTCAAATTTAAACAAATTTTTTTTAGAATTCACTTAATTTCAGTATGACAAAGTGCAAGTTTTAAGAGAATTTTATTTGCTGATGATGCTGCTCGTATTTTCCATATGCGTGATAGTTTTTTTGTATGAGAAAGTCAGTAAAAAAAATTCTCAAAAATCCACGGTAGATTATAGCCACTTAAAACTTGCACTTTATTATACTGAAATTGAGTGAGCTACAAAACTGCATACTCAACTATTCTGCATACTACTAAAATTCTAATTTTTTTTTAAGTTGAAAATTTCGGTGAAAATTTGTCGAATTTTCCTAAATTTTGTAAAAAATTTTGAATCATTAATTTATATGCCATTTGATGCAGAATGAACTATATTTATATTAAAAATTAACGAAAAAATTTATTACGAAAAACATTGCAAATATTAAAAAAAAAACTGTGCGCAAACATATTCTGGTGAGTGTATATGCATTTTTTTAGAAAATTAAGCCAAAAAATTTATGAAGGAAAACATTCTTCCGAGGTAAAATTAGTCGAAAATATTTTGAGGTGTCTAAGCAGGAATTGAAAAGCTGTGGATCCCCTTTTAACCGCTTATTTGGCACCAAAAGTGAACAGCGAAGAAGTTTTGAAATATAATTTGATCACAGCTTCGTTCGGACGAGGCCTTTGGTGAGGATACTTCGAAATTCTATACTCTTTTTGCATTTTCTTCACTCCAATCACCAAAAGCAAAATTGAATGAAAACCATACATATAAGTATCTCATGTCTTCTGCCAGCTTTAACCGCAGCTGAAAGCTAAGCAAAAGGTTTTCGGTATTATACAAAATTCTAAGTAAACCTTATGCGGGTTTTTCTAATCTTTGCAGCTTCGTTCAGGCTTAATCAACAATAAAATTGTATTAAAGTAAAAATTTCGTTGACTTGCATCGGATGAGCTCATCAACGAAACGACTATCGCGACCTCTGATCTCATATTAGCTAGTGCCGATCAGTCCCAAATAAAATCGCCTCCCTCTAATATACGCCACGACCTCTTCTGCCATAGTCTGGAGGCCTGTACTGATGTAGTTAGATATTACAAAGAATAATGACACACCATGTCACCCATGGCTTCATGTAAAAACTGGCTAAAAATTGCCGAGTAAAGTAAAGTAGCCGAAAGGGTACAAAATTTTGCGGTGATGGGTACTTCCCGTATTGGAGTAGTTTTAGGTGTATACACCATCCCATAAGACAAGTTCGACGCTTGGTCGGCAAAATACTTAAGCTAATAATAACTTAATACTAGAATTTTTTTTCAATATCTGCAATGACAAGTCTCTCATCGGCTTTATTCTAAGATGCCTGTTAAATATGGAAACTAACCTTTTTATAATAAGGTTTTAATTTCTTAATACAAAATTTATGACAAAATTATACAGCATACAGTGGAAGCCAATGAAATCAATGTTTTGACATCCTCAAGGAAAGTTTCAGTGTCTGCAACATTAGAAAGATTACACCTTTTTTTGCAACTACATACACTCTAAAAAAATTTACAAAAAAATTCTAAAAGTAAACAAAAATATACTCGATTTATAGTCGCATTTTGAAACAGATTTTTTAGAGTGTACGTACGGTGGCGAGAATGTAAATAGAGAAAAGACATTTAAGCAAGTTTTGGCTACTTTTCTTTGTTTAAAAAGTTTATTATTTTTCTATGAAAATATAGCTGCTATTATCTAAAAAAAAACCTGCAAATCAAAATTTCAAGCTTTGTAGAACATTTATAAAAATTTGACGAATCTTATGCCGATTTCGTTTCTACCTAAAAATGCAGCCTTCTCTTTGCCCACTACGCACAAACGCTAAGAGGAGGGCGATGAGAAGGCAACATTTTTTGTAGAAACAAAATCACCATTATATTAACAAATGTTTCTCACAATCTGAAACTTCTAAATCAGATTTTTTAGAATTTTTTTGAGTATGAGAAACTGAGCAAAAAGAAATTTTCTAAAATCAACGGTAAGTCCTATATACTTAAAATTTGAAATACTAAAATTTAATGGGCTAAAAAATTGCATACTCAGAATGTTTCTTAGAAATCTAATTAAAAAGCTCAAACTTGGATGAAACTTTGTCGAATTTTTCTAATTTTTGTACAATGTTTGACGTAATGGTTCTTCATAAAAAAAGATAATAAACATTAAATAATCGAAATGGAAATATCAAAAGAATTCTAAAATGTCTCTTCCCCAACTCTCTTTCCGTAATTTCGAAGAACTTACGAAAAAGTTATTTTTTTTTAAATTTTTCTTTTGTTGGTTTTTTAAACAAAGTGATCAGACAAACTATTTCAATATTTGCAGTATGCCCAATAATTACTTTCATACCAATACACATTTTAGTTTTCCAATCGATATCTAATGGTCAGACAATTTTCCCTATGCCCCCACTTGAATTCCAAAGCATCCGAAACAAATCACTTCACAATTCTCGCTAAATTACACTTTACAAGATTCCACATCCTTTTCATTCAGTGAGTTTCAATTAAGAAAAGTACTTTCTATTGGCTTATTTAACAGATTGCAACAACTTTTACACGCACACTTAACACACACTCCACCAACACTCTCACTCAACCGGTCTCCCTCTATGTTTCATTTTTTTTTTTTTTTTTTTGCTGTCGAACATGAAGTTCAACGTTTGTCCTTTCGTGGCAATAAAATCTAGATAAAAAACGAAAACTATATTATCCCCATTTTTAATCTCCTTTTTCACTCATTTCTTTTGCTTTCTTTTTCGTTACAGCCAAGGTTTAGTTACTGCAATTGACTTCAATCACATGTGACAACAGCAGGAGAAGATAAGAGCAGAGCCGAGTAGAGAGAAAAAAGGTCACAATCAAAGCAAAAGGATAGCGAGTTGAGGGATATTCAACAAAAAATGTGTCGGCACATCAGATTGTGCTGAAAAATAAATTCCTGCACACATAGTGATAATCGTATAAAAGATTGCAGAGAGACAGAACAATTTTACACGCTCAAGGCTCGTAGCTGTATGTGTGTGTGTGTGCGAGCGCGTACTTATGTCCTTGTATGATTGTATGGCATAAAATTTAAAACAGCAGGAGAGTGCAAGAGCGGAGAAGCGAAGGGAAAGGCAGAAGGAGTGGAAGAAGAGAGGACGAGAGGACGTAGGTGCCGTCGATTCGGGTGAAAACGGTTTCAAACTCAACTTAAGTACACATTTTAAGTCGTACTGCAGTGGCAGCCACACACACACGGCGCAGCGCAATGAATGCTAACTAATCCGCTGCTAAGCGATAAAAACTAACTAAAGTAACTGTGAAAAGAAACTACAGCAACAAAAATTACTTGTGCAAAGTTTATAGCAAAACAAAAAAAAAAAAACGAACTAATAGCAGCTAAGCATAGTCGGAAAAAAAGTGCAAAACAAAAAGTAAATAAAATGCCTGCCATAACAAGTGAAATATCAACGCCCGCGCCAACCCGCAGCCTACGGCCCATCAGGTCGGCAGTGCTTAAAGCTGCAACAGCAGCCGCCACAATACTCACATCCGCAGCAACAGCAACAGCAGCAGCAGCAGCAGCGTCAGCAACATCATACTCAACAACTACAACAACAGCAACTAAGGAAACAGTGCCATCCAGCATCAGTGGCAACGGTATCGGCAGCATCAGCTACTACAACCACAATAGCATATCAACTCAACAGCCGGATACATTGGAACGACGATTGCAACCAGATGTCGATACGGATACCGGAGGTGGAAGTAGAGTAGGCGTAAATGTTGTTGATCCCAATGACACACTGCCCAACCGCCTCGCCAATATGTTGCTATCCAATTTTCTGCCTGCCATCGATGCTGTCACAAATATAAACCGAACCGGTAGCAGTAGCTCAAGCAGCAGTAGCAGTGGTGGAGTCGGAGTTGGAGGCAGCAGTAATGCTGCTGCGCCTGTCACATATCCAACCTTCCGGCCGCCAAGCATAGAAAATCTTGTCGCCAGCTCAGCTGAGGATTTGAACAATTTTCGTGATGTGTCCTTCGATATATTTGACGACGATGACGATTTGTTTGGCTCACCATTGGCGTTTGACGCTAGCGAGAATGGCTTATGGAATGGACGTTTTGTGCCGCCGCCACCGCGGCCACCCTTCTTTCCCGATGAACCGGTGCTGAGTGATGGACTGACAACGTGTGATTTGTGCTCATGGGCTATGCCTACGAAGAGTACATTTATATTCGAGGGCACAATAGGTGAGTAAAGTGGGCGTGAAAGCGTGGGGTGAGTGCTGAGTGGTTTAGTGTAAAAGTATACTGCCATTAAGTGAAATTGGTTGTATGGATTTGTGTGGAATGTGGGGTGAAGTGGAGTGCGAGTGCGAGTGCGACTGACTGATGTAAGGTGCTTGGACACCAGATGGGCGAACGTCTGTGGGTGTACTATGTGATTGAAGTGGTTAAGGATGAAGTTTGCGAGTGTTTGTGCTTGTGGTTGTGTGTATGTGCTTGGCAATCATTGTCTATGCAAATGTTTTAAGGTATGCATGGAAAAAAGGATTCGTTGCTGTCAGCGCATTTAGGATGCGGAGACAGCTAGAGGCTTTAGGTGCTTTTCCGGAACTGTGCATTGAATATATTCATGATATGTGTGTCCGTAACTAATACCTCGCATAGTGATATGAAAATTTACATACATTAGGGTGGAACACACCTAAAAAAATTGCACTTTTTCGCAGATTGGATGGAAAAATGGTTCGTTTTAGGATTCGCGGAATATAGTTTTTAAGCAGTTCAGCATCATTCAAGAGCTAAATGTAGACTAGCTTCGACTGGCTCTTCCATAACATCTCACATAGACCGTAAATTGATCCTTAGTGTTCTCAAGAAAGTGGAGGTCAGTTTGTTTTCTAATCTAGTGTGTGAGAAGAAGAAAACATAGCCAAGATTGCTAAGTAGTAGACGTTCTAGCGTGCCTTTGGAGTTACATTTGTCACATATCATGCATTCTTCAGTCTGTGTCAGTCCTAGCTTTAAGGTATTCCGTACCTTGGCAATCCAGCCTTGGAAATGTTGGAATATATTTGGTGATTGCAGGCTGTTAACGCTTTCGGCTTCAAAGTCATTGCTGCGTTTAATTCAGAATTAAATAATGGTGATACCGTATGGAAGATTGCTGTGTTACCCAGTGTTAGTTTTCTCCGGCTTTTCACTAGCATATCCCGCACATTCCTTTGTGCGCTATTTATAGCGAATCAACTATTAACGCGGAGTTCGCGAATTCTGTTCATAGGTTAACGCAAGGAATGTTTGTCATTGTAGCCATTGCTGATCTAATTTCGGACTGTCTGAAGCCAGATTCTCCGTAAAATCAGCTGCTTTAATTGCAGCATAGATCCCATAGATCATATAAAATGTTTTAGTAGTCCAAAAGCTGCAGACAAATTTCAGAAGCTTCCAATTCCTCACTCCTTCCAGACCCGCCCTTAAAGAATTGATAGATGTGGTGATTGTATCGTAGTTCCTCCTCCAACCCATCTTGCTCTACATATTGTGACGTAGGGCCCTTATACAAGGCTTATCCGACAAGTGACATAGTCTTATTTACCGGTTGGTGGACGAAAATTACTTTGACCAAGGTACCGTTGTGTTTACTTTCAGTATCAGGAGCGATTTCTTCATTTATTTGCAACAAGGTCTGTAGCCTTACAGATTGAGAATGTTAACTACTTATACATAGCTACGGAAGGATTTGCACACCTTTGAACCTATTAAATTATGCTTTTTTTTGGACGGACGGCCACTATACCAACACCTAGAGCAGTTCTGATGTAAATAATGACTGCTGTGTAGATCCAATGCTTGAGTGAAGGGTATTTATACATACGTCACACACATTTGCAAGCGTTTTGCTGCAAGCGCTCTAGCATTGCGAACTCTTTTCTACATTCAGCCTTCATGCCAATTTACTTTCCACAACAACTCCTAGATTTGTATAAATAGTTTAGAAGTTAGAGTGCTATTACTGAGCTATAGTGGAAAACGAGATTATCTTGTATTCCCTTATTATTTCCCTCAAATAGTAGTACCTAGGCCCTCTCATCTGGATTTATTAGATCCGCACCTCTCTGCTCCAGTTCTTTCTCTCTTATCCAGTCTTTCAATTTTCGCTTGAAAATTTCACTCATCGAGGCTAGACATCCACCAGAAATGGTAATGGCCAGATCATCAGCATACGATTCTAGAAGCGCTACCTCTTATCCTGAGTAATGTCTTGTTGATTATAAGCACCCACGTCATTGGGTATAAGAAGCATACCACCCTACACTCAGAAAAAATACCAAAAAAACTTGATACTTAAATCATGGCCTTGTCAAGGATTTCGGTAACAAAAGTTCAATTAAAAAATTTTTACATCGAACTAGAAATTCTAATTTTAAGATTTTTTCTTGGCAACAAATTCTGCTTTCATGTTTATTGATATTTTTGAAAGGCTTAGGACGGAATATCTTTTAAAATTTTAGGAACAAAAAGTTAAAAACTTTATCCGGTCGGGTTTGCTTTTACATAGAACAGAATTTTTCTCTGCGTGTAGCGAGTGCCTTAGGGTACGTTCACGCAGTAAGCGGGCCCGAGCCGAACAAAGCCATTCCGAGCTAAGTGAAGCTTTCAAATCGCTGTAGCTATATGAAAGTGTTCATACAGCAAGCTGTTTTCATAAGCGTTTTGGAGCTGAAAGCAAAGCAGTTTTTGATTTTGAGTTATTTTATTAAGCTTCTCTTGGCGAAAAAGAAACAATTTTTTTTCTGTAAATTACTTCCCTTGGAGCATGTGGCACTCTAATGTGCATACTAGATGTGTGTTTGAGGTGTGTATGTGTAAGCATAACTCCACCTCTGCTGCAAGTATGTACCTATCTACTCCACTGAATGGCCTTTTAATTTTTCTGCCGTGAATTTCCGTGAATGACTAGTAGTAGTAAAGGATTTTGTTATCTCCTTTTTCCGCCGGATATGGTATGCCATAACTAATTTCCGTTTATGTTTTTTTTTTTTTTTGCTTTTCTCTTTCCACACACAGAAAAAGCTTCCGAATTGGGTTGGCCCTTAACACTGATTATCGTTTCGGTGATTTCGGCGTTGCTGGGCGCAATCATCATGGTGACGGTTGTACGCTGCCGAAGGTAAGTGAGAAATTTCGAAAATATTTTATATCTACATGTGTATATATATATGTATATTCCCTATACATAAATATGTATGTAAAAAGGAACTTGAATAAGCTTAAATACTTTACCATAAATATTCTTAACCGAATTGTGGTATTCGTTTAGGGGTTACTTAGTTATATGTAAATATATAATAATGAAACTAATTAAGAAGGCTTAGCTACATTGTGATTGCAATAATAGCTTAGGTATTAACCCAATTGTGGCAATCTTGTCATGGGTGGATACACAAAAATAACTTGATACGAGCTCCACAAACAAAATAACTATCTACTATCCGTTCATATTTGTCCTTAAGCAACTTAACGCTTTTAATGAGTCTAAACATGTCTGTCGCCTTGACGTTATTTAACCGCTAGGCAAATGCTGGAATACTAATATACAAATATGTAAGTATGTATGTATTATACACACATTGGGCGCCCTGCGTTTATGAGGGTTAGTAAAATTTTCATTACAGCATGGGAGATGTCCCTTGCTGAGCCTGTTTAGGAGGATTAGTAATTTCATCAGGTCTTAGTAACAGCTGACACAAACCAAACATTCTAGTACAACTTACTCGTTTCGGGCACTACTTTCTGCCGTCGCTATTTTTGCTCAGTTAATTGTGAAATAATGAATTAAATACTTATGACCGAAAGAGTTATAACTTATATGGTATTTTGCATTAGCTTTCCTGTCAACAAAACTAGTGCTAGGACTAACTTTTATTAAACATAACTCTAAACCGTACATAGGCCGGTATTGAAGCATCGAGGTCTGAAATGACCTAAGTGTGGTGGGATTTAGATAGATCTCCTAACCCTAGTGAACGCTTAGTTTAAGTACCTATGAAGCAGCTATCTAACTATTCAAAGCTCTGGCGCATATAAGAAATTAATTCGAACTTCATATACTGCTAATCATTGTAAATTTGTATGTCCTATGTCCTTTCTGTTATCCGCAGAGACCTTCTTCTCTGTTATACTTCTGCATTTTAACTGCAATACAAATTATTACCTAACCATAGACTTCTAATTAACCTTCTTCTTACTTACTTATTTATTTCATAAACATTCCTCAAAGTTTATAATTCTTACAGACTGGTTAGGTCAAACGGCCAGCTCTGCTTAAAGAGTTCCCACGGAGGCCGCAAAGGCACATTGTGATGCGAAGAAAAGAATTTGCCCAAACCTGTCCCTACATAACTTTAGATTAGACTTAAATGCCTGCTAAACTTAGAGGAAGCCAGCACACTAAGGCCCAGTCAAGGGCCCATTGTGATGCCACATGGATCCAAAATCCCTACTCCTTAAACCAATTTGTGGAGTGTATGAACCTTAGCCACTGCCATAATCCTATACCAGAGAATTTCTGTCTATTCCTGCATAGTGCAGGCTAATAACAGGGTAATTGCCTGATTGATTCAGGCTCTTCTTCCCCGTTGCAGCTTTTGCAGTAGTGATTGTGGCTGACCCCGAGGCATTCTGCATGCCTTCCTATCAGGATATGTGCTGTGAGGAGGCCAATGGCCCGTGAAATGACGCCTCTATTGATTTTGAGAATTGCTCTCAATCTCCGAATATTCCATTTCGGCCACGTAAGGTACGTTGTATTGCAGGTTTCAGCTGGTAGCCGCTCCACCAAGGAAAGGTTCCCTTAGTAAGAGCTTGCATGAAGCGAGAAGGATATCAGTTCCATTCCAGGCGGGTGAAAGTGGAATGAAAGTGCCCCCTCTTGCAAGCTCGAAAAGATATGTCTTTAATCCAACCTGATTTTTCGGGCTAAGCTCAATGGACCCATTAAAATAATTTTCCATAATTTGTCAAAGTTCTCGAAATTTTGTGGCACATTCGCATAAAAAGTACTGGGTGGAATCTATATCTTCCACATATCTACGGCTTCTACATATCTATGCCAGACTATTTTGGAGCTCTAGAAAACTCTGTGTTCTTCGCTTATCGGAGCGGCGGACAGATTGCACGCGATACAGTGCATGCACAGATTTGTTCACCTGCTGTTAGTAGCTGCTCCAGCAATCCCCTTAACTCTTGAAAACAGGAATCTCAAGGAAATCTATTTACTTTAAATTGTTTCGCCTTATTCTTTCATAGATCCTTTCCTCGCGCGCAGGTCTGCTTTCTCCATACCCCTATGTCCAGAGATCCAGCAGAGACTGACTTTATGCTGTCGGTATATCTAGTTAGGTGCTACCGACCCAAAGGTATTGACGGCAGCAGCTTGACTATTCACAATAAAGGCGAGGTTTGATGGAGTTAGGTCGCCCATGCAATTGCATATATCTCAACTTGGAATACGCTGCGGTAATCTGGAAATGAATAGTCCTGTCTTAAATACAGTTTCTCCGTCAAG
>NW_016171812.1:0-13899 GCF_001687245.7 Rhagoletis zephyria
CTGTGTAAGCGTCCAAAGTAAGCAGTCACCCAATCGAAGTCGTTATAAAGTCAATTGGGTTGGTTGGAGTGCGGCAAAAACGTTGTTGCTATAGTCATACAATATATGTATGTATGTAGTTGTACAACAGCACAAGAAAAGCGGCCACTTTTGGTGCTGGATCGAGGAGGTGCGGACGTATGTATGCATGCGCAGATTGCATGGGTAATTCAATGTTTTATACAAGTATTGTATTTATTTAAAAGAAATTCACATAAATCAATGCACACTTGAAAAGATAAGCAACAAGCAGCAAACGTAAACAGCAACAAGAATAAAAATATACAATACAAAAAAAAAGTAAATAAATATACGGCAGCGTTGCTGTCGATATTGTTATACAAGCTGTGCAATAAACGATTAAATACGAGCGTCACTGCTGTCGTTTATTGGGAACGCAATAAAATTAAAGAAAAAAATGAATACAAATTTATATGAATGCATTTAATATTTATAAATCACTTGTATAATTTGAGGTCAGTTTATGTGTGTATTTACTTCTGCATTAACAAAATGTAAAACACGATGTAGCATTAAAAATAATATAGCGATTATTAAATATTTTATAACTGACGTCAATCGAATACTAGCGTGTGATTTATTGTGCATAAATATATTTATTGCATTTGATCTGTAAATTAGTTTACATGTTTGCAACCAATTTCTCTGAGCACTCAAATTTGGAAAGTTTTGATAGATAGTTTTTTTTTTTAATTTTTTCTCTAAACCTAGACTAAATATCAGAACTCAAAAATAACTGTTAACCAATTCAAATTCTTTCGTTATAAAACTAACAAACGTGTAGATAAGAACCTTGAATCAACGTAAAAATAACAAATTAAAGCTTTGAATGCATTTTTATGACCTCTTTTTACATTTTGAAACCAAGTTCTGAGTAAATTTTTTTTTGAGTTTTGAGTTTCAAAGAGGTTGTATAGAAATTACTGTCAAATAATTTGGGATTCATAATTCAAGTGTTTGGTAAGAAAAATATATAGTAAAACTCATCTGCTTTTAATAAAATGGTGTTGTATATTAAATTGTGTCAGTGCTTTACCTATATTATGAGTTATTATTAGGCAGTATTGGTCTAGTTCCACCCGTGACAAAAAAGCTAAAAGTTTTTATATTTAATTACAGAAGTTGCAGTTGTATTTAGTGTTACATAACGTTAGAAATTCATTGCAAATGTTTACCACAATTGCATTTTCGTTTGCACATAGGTAGATAATAATAATTCAACAGCGAAGCATGTCCCACCCGTGACTGCTATGGGAGAGGGGGTGAAGCGCGGAATCGCCCATTACCTATATACCTTTGTGGTCAGCTGATTAAGTTCAGTGACATTTTGAATAGTCTTGGTTTTTTCTTTTGTTTATTTATTGTTAATATATTTTTTCATAAAAGTCTAGCACATTACATAATCAGAACCACATAAATCCACATTTCAAACATCGTACACAAATTATAACAATTCAAAAAACTTTAACATTTACACTCAAAAATTTAAAACTTTTTTTCAAAATTTTAGAAAAATTCTAGGTATGCAGTTTAGCCGATTAAATTTAAGTAGGTAGGACGCTAGGAAATCGCGTTGATTTTTAATAATTTTTTGGCTAACAGTGCTAGGCATTTTCTTGGCTTCTTATATTTTTTAATAACTAATCTTTAATATGGACCACACCAAAAGCTCCTTTACATGTAAAAATGCGTACGTGTCCCACACGTGACAGAGGAATTTCGTTTTTTTTTTTTTATAATAAAGCAATAATTTTTCTTATAGTGCTTAGTTTGTTTGTATTCGTGGTTCTTTGCTTTAGGATAAGACATCAAGACATCAAGAAAGAACATTTTTTCTGCACAAATGTCCCACCCGTGACGGTAGAATCGCCCATATATTTTATATGGGAAACAACCTTAGAAATCAACATTTTTCAATCAGTAAACTCTCTTGCTCTTCAAAAAATATTCCCCAAATGGTTATTTAAAATTTGTTTAACATCAACAATTTCTTATGGGTCCCCTCATTGCAATTTTTTGGGTTTTGGAAGACTCATAAAAAAATGTTATCATTAATAAATTGTTTAATAAAGAGTTTGCCGATTGAAAAATATTGATTCCATACCATTTCTACGAAAAATAGTTATTTCCCCATATAAAATACATTTGAAAATGACCGTTACCCGAATGTACCCATGTACTTATGTAGTCGATAGTCAAGTCAAGAGATTGCGTATACGCACTGATGGTCCGTGGTTAGTGTTTATTTAAATTGCAAAAGTTATAAACCCACTTGTGCCAGAAAAAATATTTAACAAGAACATTTAGCCATTTAAAGAAAAATTGCGGATTTACTACGATTTATTTACTCTCTGAACTCCCTCAAAGCAAAGGATGAATTTCGCTTAATACATATTTACATAGGTACATATATGTATGTATGCATATAAATTTCTTGCTTTGTTTCATGTAAACGCAAAACAATTTAACCGAAAAAGTGTATGTATAACTTTTCGCTTTCAAACTCTTGCGTCCTTCAGTTTCAGGCTCAGCTCCAGCTATGTGTATATAATAAAGCCTTTAATCCCATTTAGTCAGTTTAATTATGTAGTTTATTAAGCGGAAATGAATGAACGCACAGGAATGAGAGCAACAGCAACAAACAACTATATACAAATATACTATGTGTGAGGGAGTGTTGGAATTTGGGGTAAAAGGAGAAGGATGAGTTGCAACAAAGAAAATGAGTTTCGTAACAGCCAGAGTAGTGGTAGGAGTCAGCAATCAAAAATCAGCAGTCAGTAGTTGGTAGTCCCTGCTATGTGAGTAAGTGCGACTACAAAAGTAAGTAAAGTAGTAAGTAAGTATGTATGTAGGTAATACAGTCGGCGAACAGGGAAGTATACTCGCACTCGCATTTTCCACATGCCATGGCACAACCACCCCAACAGAGTGTGGCTTGGCGTTGCGAAATTTTAATAAATTTGCATGTCAGAGCGTAGTAAAAGGTGGAAAAAATAGCACACTCTTATGGGATAAGACAAAGAAATATTGGCCTGTTGCCTAAAAAAGGTATGAAAGTATAATCAAAAGGGTGAGAAAATTAAATGCATAGACTTTGTCTTAATTTAAAACCAAAAAAAAAAATGTGTTTAAAAGAGATTCTTATCTAAGCGTGTCAACTTACCTTAGCGACGTTTTGATTGCTTTTACTGCGCTGCAAACAAACACCGAAAAAAAAAAAAAAAAAATTTGAAAGTGAACACGAGAAAACTAAAACTGGTAAGACTGAGATTGACTACCGCGACGAAGCAAGCAACTAGAAAGAGAAAAAGATGGAAAAGTAAGTTTAAGAAAAAAAGGTTAAGATTAAGTAGAAAATATTAGTGAGAAGTGAATATATGAATGTGTGTACATAAATTTGATGCTGAGCTAAATTTTTGGGAGACTTTAATTCAGCATTTCGCGTTCGGTCTAAACCCATTTTAGTCAGTTTTGTAAATGTAATTTTATTGGTTTCACAGCAGGAAATTTGCATTTGTATTGGATGGTCAAAAGCCACTCATTAAGTACTTTTTCCGCTAATTTATTTCTTGTATTTTTCACCCGAAAATTTTATGAAGCGTTGGACGTTATTTTTCCTCTAGTTTTCTAAGTTATTTGATGAGTTCGTAAAGAACTTCTTAGTACTAAATTGGTATAAAAAAATGGGTCAGATCAGCGCGAGATGGGCTGCTGCCCCTGCTTTGCAATGCACATACAATATTTTATGAAGAGACGCTTAAAAAAAAAAGAAGTATACTCGGCCTGATCACTTAAAGTAGTGGAGTCAGGAGTTCGTTTGTGAAGTTTGAAAAATATGAACCAAAGGCCTTTTAGAAACCCTCTTTTTGATATTTTGAAGTTGTATATCTTCCTTTCAAGAACTTCAAATACAGGTTCCTATAAGAGGGCAAAGTTCTATGACCATTAAAACTAATTTGGAAATGCGGGTGAAGACCTTTGCCACATGGTCTCTCCACCACCGAACGGCCTTTCTCTTACCCTCTTACAATCAAAGGGGAGGTTCCGAAGTTCCAAAGAGCTGGGTTATAAAGCCAGCGCACAGCCAGAAGTTGGGGCGATTTCTTTGAGCACAGATAAATACGCAAGTTAGACAGCCGCACCTCATACGGAACAGGCCCTTGATACAGCTCAGAGGCAAGGGGAACACCTCCTTGGCCTCTGAGACATCCAAAATCGATACGTTCCTCGGTAGATCGTCGGTCATCTCATTGCTATGAATTCTGCTGTGCCTCGGAACCTAGCTAAGTGCAACGACATGCCTATCAGTTAATGCCATGCCGTTCTCTCTGATGGAGGTGATGCTTACAGAGCCAAGTGCCTGGATATCCTTACTAGCTTCGAGTCTAAAATTATTTTGCACGCCTCTTTGATGATAAAGACCTCTGCCTGAAAAACACTGGCGAATTCGTTAGTCGAATAGACGCTTCGATTTGGTGGTAATTTTTTGAGTCGTCCGTAAAAATATGTATATACGTCGAAGCGTTCAGCTAAAAATAACTCATTCCACTCCTCTCTTGGTGGAAACATCATGCCGAAGTTTTTCTTCAAGAGCAGCGAAGGACGGTTGGACTCAGATTTTTCGCGAACGCCTGGGTCGTTGAAAGAGTACAGGTTTTGTCCATGTCCGTACGTTCGCTCTTTCCAATAATAACTCAATTCATAATCCATACTTAAAAATCGCATGTATTTTTTAAGCTGCACGCATATAATTTTTTCGTGAAGGTTTCTGAGTTGTATACACAACATTCAATTATACAATACATTTGCCCTTTTGATGCTATGTTTTCATTTGTTTCATCCGCTGCACGGTTACAAGAAAATTTAAAATTGGAATTTTACATGCTGATTGGACTGCGAGTAATTCTTCAATTTCGAAACATTTCCTTTTATTTATTTTTGCCAACCCACATTCTTCCATTACAATTTTCCAGCTGCATAAATTGGCACATGCAACCAGTAATTTACCACTGTGACATACAATACAAAAGCAGCTATACGTGGAATGTAAATTCAGTTAAATTGCATTGCAATCAGCATAAATTTGGAACAGTACAAGGAGGAAAGCAAAAATCAACTAACAAAAAAAAAAAACGAAAAAGAAAAAAGCCAAGTAAAACGAAATTTGCTACGAAAAAAAGACTGCCAAAATTACAGTACTCCCAAAAGCAGAGGAAGCGGGTCAACTCAGCGACAGGGGTCGGATGATGTGTAGCTGGCGTGGCGGTAAAATTTGGATGGTAACCAAAAAATCTAACACACTTTTTCTCTTGCATTGCTTAATGTTTCGATCCTTTTTTCGCCAATGTTAGTGCGCTTTGACCTGGCTTGCTTTGATTGTTTGCCAAGCGCATAAACTGAAAATCTAATTTGAAAAATGTAATCTGAAATAAGGTTTACATTAAAGGCAAGAATATTGTGATGAATGAAATTTTCGCAAAATTAAAGTTTAATTACAGATTTTTCATTCACAATTTATACATACATACCCGTATGTATGCATTACTTACATTAAGTCAATCCAATTTGTTTTATTTTTCAAAAGCTTATTTTAATTTCATTTTAAAACACTTTCCCAAACACACTTGAAACCACTTCACTGCACACTTTTCAATACCACTGCCTGCATTCGATCAATCCATAAAGTCTTCCCACCTCGCAGCCATCACTTTACAAATCAAAACAAATTTAGCTCAAATAATGGTGACCTGCAACCGATCAAACAGTCAGCCATCATTGGAGTGAATGAATTATGGCCACCCGAATACCACCCACCCGAATAATGAATGCCGAATGCACTTATAAACTAAAATTTGTAGCAAAGATGCTGTGGCATTTAAATGACCAATAATTCTATCAACACATTGCAACAGAATGTGGCACACACTTGTGTGACGGCGGAGGCGCCTTGGGGGTGTAGCAGCAGCAGCACAGCTTACAAATATTTAAGAGCTGCAGTCAGAAGTTGAGAAAAGAACAACATGGCTATAAACAAATCGTTCCGTGGTACACAGCTGGATGCTGACCATTCATTGCACGCACACGCAACAACTCATGCAAGGCTGATGGTAATAAAATCACTTAGGCTGCTGACGCGTGGGGCTTTTGAGAGCAGCAGCAAGTTTGAGTAAATATTCAGTTGGATATATTAAATGTGACGGCTATTCCTATTTCAGAGCCATTCACAGCTGTGCTGCAGCATATTGTGGTATGTTACTTATAGGCACATAACGACTTACATACATACATACTCGTACATACTACCTATGTACGCAGTCTCACTTTTCGAATGCTTAGTTGTCGGTGTATGCCTCCGATTTAATGCTTTCCTAAATGACTTTCAATACAAACGTACATCCATTACAGACAATTTGACTGGCTACTTTGGAAATTCAGGAACCCATTCGGTAATCCATTTCACTTGCTGCGTAAATTGAGTGTGACTCATTGGGCGTGGTGATATATGCATGTGGGGAAGGGGTTATGTGGATACAAGAAAAAACATATGGGCATGCACTTAAATTATTTAACTCGAATGAATAATTTTTGGTTCGGTTTTGGCACCATAGTTGGGCTCTAATTCCAAGCGAAAAAGTGAAAGAAGCAGGTAGGAAATGGGGTGAGGGTGATGGTTACTCATGATTAAGTATGTATCACAATTAGGGTGTCAGACGACAGATACTTAAAAAGGTTTAAGTTTGAAAATATTTTGCAAACGGTTGCCACTTGTTTGAAAAGTCAAACTTAATTTAATTACACACCAGTTATATGAAATATTAAAATATGAATGCCAAATGAGAGAGTATGAAGAATTCTTTAATTTGAACATTTTGAATATTCTCGAGGTATTTGAAGAGTGCTGCCACCGGTTAAAACAAATAATTATAATTATTTTATAAATAAAATGATATAATTAAGTTGGAAAATCTTTCAAAACTATATTTAGAAGGGTTGCCACGTATTTGAAAAATAAAATTAAACTTCATTCATCAGTTGATTTAAATGTCTCCTGGTGTCAGACGAAAGAAATTTAAGAATATTTTGGTTTGAAAATACATACTTTATAAAAGGGTTGCCACCTGTTTGAGAGGTCGAATTTAGTTAACTTATACGCAAAGTATATGATATATTTAAATGTGAGTGTCAAACGATGGAGTTTTATGAAAACTTTAGTTCGAAAATACTTTTGATTAGGATTGCCACCTGTTTGAAATTTCATATTTATAATATTAGATATTTGGCCACAAAAAAAGTAAAGTCGAAACTTTAATGCTTTAACCCCCTAGGATTTTTATTTTGAAATGTGAAACGTGAGATGTGAAATAAAATATCGTGGCCGGTAGATGTGAAATAGCGGCTAAATTTTTGGAAGTTCGGACTTTTTATCGGTACAGGGTGATTTAAAATTAGCGAAACCGAACCATACGAAACTTTCATCCACTCAGAAACGGCTGCACGGTTTTAGATGAAACTGGAATAATTTTTAGGTTTCGTAAGAGGGTTGCCACCTGTATAAAATGCTAAAATAAATTTTGACATTTTAACGCCGTTTGGGCTCACTAGTAATACATATAATAATGAGCGTGTTAGAGGAAGAGGTAATTTCACTGTGGGAGTGGAGTCTTCACACAATTTTTTTTTAATATTCCCACATTTTTTGTAGCATCATTATGTAAATGAAAATATTTATATAATGTCTTATTTATTACATTTTTGACGTTACTTATGCAAAATATCCTTTTACAATTGCATTTCTTAATACCAACTCCTTTATGACCACATCTATGCCTATCTCAATTAATCCACGCAGTTTCTGCTCCAGTTTTCCTACACAAAAGCCGCTGCACTTTTGCCCTCGAAAGCCATCGAACCATGGCTTAAACTGATTGCAGGCAGCATTCGCATTTAAAATATGTATTGACTTTGCACCCATAATTTCTATGCTTTCGCTCAAACATTCTTACTTCTGCTGCTTATTTTGCTCCTTTGCAGTTTGTTTTACACTCACCCCCGGGTGCACCTAATGGCTTTACTGCTTTATTTCGCACTCACTTTCTACACAGTGGCAACGTTTTTAAGCTTGTATTTCAACACCAACATACATTGTTGTTGTAATTGTTAAAAATACATTTTTATTGCTGATATTATTGCAGAGTTTGTGTTTAGCTTCCCTAGAAATTTTGTTGTTGTTCTATTACTATGCAGTTTTCTAGGATATGGTTGCTATTGTTGTGCTCTTCTGCATCGTAGTTGTTGTTTTAGCTTTGCTTCAAATCTTTTGTATGCAAGTCACGTTCGAGCCGTCCAAAATCAACGGCACAGAATCAAATCGACCAACCATTGTCTCAAAAACGCAAACACAAACATTTACGTTATTGTTGTTTTTGCTTACGAAGCATGTTTCAGCTTTCAACCCATCGTAATTTTAGACAGTACGAACAGTGTGTAGGCTTGCATAGACCAAGCCAGCATACACTACTCCTTCCTTATCCACACATAAATTGAACTGCCTTGCTCACCTCCGCCCACCGCGGGCTTTTCTCCTTTTCACTTTTCCTATATCGTTTCGTTGTTACCCAACCCTCCCAACCCTCCCACCTTTCTCATCTTCAGCAGCACTCTTCTTCAAATTAGTTTTTGCTCTTTGCGACATCGCCAGCTGCGTGATCTCTGCTTCATTTCAGTGACTTCCCTTCACTGTGGTGTCCACGTACTATATTCACAGCCTCATTGGAAAGTGCATGCACGCACACTAAAGTGACATCACGCCAGTGTTTGTCAACACGAAAATTGTGAAAATCCTTTTAAAGGATTTTAACCGCAATCCGTGTGCGTTGAGCTTTTCTTCGCTATCAGCGCTTTTAAATGCTCGTGGCAGGCAAGCCATGGCGTACGCTTACATACATACATACATACATAAGAATTCAGGCTTTCCATTCAAAGTAAGCAAACTCATCGGGATTTTTGAAGTGGAAGCTCCTACACAGCGTCGGTGTAAATAAGGCGGGCACAGAGTGCACTGTGTTTTATAAGCATATGAAATGCCGACATTTAATTTACGCACATTTTCGTCCTACATACTTATTTCCTATGGCTCAGTTGATCATAGATATCTACAGGACAGCGGAAATTTGAATGACACGGCTGGATTAAGACCACCAACAGAGTTTTCTCCAGATCTGAATAAAAGGGATGTAGTTTCCTGCTTCGGTGCCGTAAGCCCGGAAAATCATACCAACCATGGGCCTGTTATCTCTAATTAGAAGCGTAATAGCAGAAATCGATAATGTTAAATAAGATGCTAATCTTATCGAGAACTCGGTGCTAAATCAAGGTAAATGAATCGCTAGAGTCGACTTTATTACGTCGTCTTTTCTTTTAATATCTTTCATGAACACAAAAGGGTTATACATACTAAATTCCCACCGCACATACATCTGAGATTTAGCAGCGAATATTGGTCTGAGTGATTAGACAGATCTAGCATTGATCTGAGTCAACAACGAGAGCATTTGACAAAAAAAATGCTCTCCAACAAGTCCAAGCCAATGAGCGAATCGGCCATTTCCTGTTTTCAAACATGTGGAAGAAGCTCGGTGTTAAGAGATTTGGGTCCAAAAAAGAGGTCGTCTCTTAAACAAGCTCTTATTTTGAAGACCTTGAAAAAATTTGACATTTGGTAGGGATAAGAAAAGTGGAAAAACTTTGGACTAAAGTTAACGAGCTAAAAATAAACTATGCTTAGGAATACGTGTTTGTTTTTGTCTGAAAAATATCTTTTATTCCAAGATTCACCGACTTGTCAATTGCTCTCGTATGAGCATATTACCAACCGGATATCCGCATAACGAAATGAATGGATATTAACCGAATATACGGAGAGCCCGAGTCCTAATTTCTATCTTATGAGGTTTTTCTAGGGCAACCACGCAGTAATAAAGTATATTTACAATGTCCCAAAGGCAGCAGCGATAAAAAAAATTGGGTGAATTGCATCCAGTAATCAAGCGAGGCACAGTTAGTTCCACTGGGCCCATCGTAGTACCACTTGAGAGCTCCGTTTTCTTACTGTCTGCTCACCTGGAAATTCTCGGCTTGCTAGGAGAGTCAGTGACAAAACTAGTGTTCTATAACTTTAATTTCTTTCTCATGCTGGCAGCTGCGGCAAAAGTAATTGGGCACCAGACCCATCCTACTCGCTTGCCTTGCCCGTACGCAGTGGCGGGTTATAATTCCATTATATTGCCTAAGTTGGAGAAATTTTAAACAAATGATATTATCTTGCCGAAGCTCAAAAGGATTAGTTGGGTCATTGTTCACATAGGTTCGCCAACCATTGCCTTTCTAAGGTAGCTCTATATAAGCAGTTACTTGCATGTCTTTAGAAAGCGGTGTACCCGTATGGTGACAGAAGTTGAAGACTTCCCACGCAAGTTCATCCGCCAAGGAATTACCTTCCATGTTTCTAAGGCATGTCACCGACATTAGGGCTGTCAAACTGCTTAACGAATTGCCTGGACTGACAAGGTTTCACAGCAGTCCATGATCTAATAGCTGCTTGGCTAAGACAAGTTAAGAGAAGGGTTGATAAGCCAAAGTGCAGCCTCCTTTGTAGCTGCAAGCTCTGGTAGGAAAACATGGTAGCGGTCTGTCAGCCTAAAACAAAAACTCAACGAGGGCTTTGGACTGTATCTCGGTTCCCACTTTAAATTTAGTTTTTGGGCTGGAAAATTACATGTAGAAACAGGATTGAATTCTCGTTCCTAGAAGGAATGCCTGTATGGCATCAGTTCTTAAGATTGAGGTGCTGTGTTATGTAGTTTGGGGACCTTAGAATGGCGGGGTTATTGGTTCGAATATTGGTGTGACCGCTTGTTAGAGCTTGATCGAGCTTATCTTCCAACTTTTGGTGTGCGCCCTGATGTTGTCACACTAAGGAAGAGATACGATTTTGCAAGACAGAGGTTTGCCATTGCATGCCGAGAGGCGATGAGACTTTTTGGATGCTATTCGGACAAGGAATAGAGACTGGGTCCCAACGCCACCACCTCCTACTGCTAGAAAATGGGTAGTGATGGTATGTTACTTTTCTACCAGCCGCTTTGGGAGGGTTCAATATACATACTTAAAAGAGAGAGCTAAACCTTCCGTTTTAAAAATATGACCTAGAATGTATATTTTTCGAAGCAGTTCAAGCGAAAGTATTAGATAATACCTCCACATCGAACTCCGTCAATTACGCCAATTTAAATATCGTCGCTGGACTGAAAAATGGTCGGATAAATAAAATCTTTTTTGAAACTTTATCTTAAACCAGTGGAAGTGTAAATGAAAACTGTTGATGACGATCCTTGGACAGACATCACATGTGTGCCCAATATGTGGATAAAGTATTACTTAAATATCTGGCGCAAAACTAAAATTTTTAAGTTTAAAATAAGCTATAAACGCACACTGTCGTTTGGCTATGCACGTACTCACCGTCTTCCGTTCACCTGAAAGTTCGGTTGCCTGTGTAGCCTCACTTTTTTATTTAATATTGGAAAAAGGTTACAAACATGTTAGTGACATCTACCCCACTTGTTCTGCTGCCGGCATGCTATCTCTTACCACCATTGTCGGTGTGCTCAAAGGCAAAGGAAGCTGTTTGTTGGTGTTGTTTTAATGCGTGCTTTGAAAATAATTTAAAGGCTCAGAAAGGTGAAAGCTGCCAGGGATTTGCAGATTTTTCATACGAAGCTGCAGCAGTTAATATTTTTTTTTGCACTATCCTCCCAGACGCCGAAAGCCTCAACCCACCCAAAAATCAACTCAGCTCACGCGCCAAAACACTTATGCGTATACTTGTTGCTGTTGTTGTTGTTGCTGTTATGATGAAAATGTCGTTTCTGTAGCAGAGCAATTTGTATGTGGTTACATTGGATGGTTTCGTGCCATTTGCAGGTTGCTTGCCTAGCTGGTTTTTGATTTTTTCTGTTTCATTTGCTTTTGAAAAATTTATGAAATGAATTTCGGAAAGAAAATTTACGCGCAATTTTGCATTTTCAATTTGCGTTTAATCTTTTAGGCTACCCGGTATGACTAATGTGTTTATTTTTCATCAATTTTTACCCACTGCTTACGATATCTGTCTGTTTGCGCATTGCAAATTCAATGATCAATAAACAATTATCAATAAATTTATCTCAAGTGTGGTGTGCGGGTGGAAGAGCAGGGGAGCAGTTGGCAAAGTGGCGCAAAGTTTTACAAGTCGTAAAGGAGTCCTTTTGCTTAAACAGATAAGCTGTGTCGGTATGCGCGCTTGTCGATTTTTACATACTCTGTGGGGACATCGTTTATATGCTAATAGCTTTTTCGCGCGAATATTTGTGGTTGTTTGATAGATAAACAAGAAGGAGCGAATTGTGGGAATACGAATAGCGAAAGATGGTATCATGTGAGCCGAAGCGAGTAGTGGAGGGATTAAGAGTGCTCAAAGGGAAGATGAGTGAAGTAATTGGAGGTTGTGTTTGGATCTCGGTTTTTGAAGTCAAAGGGAATAAGGCACGCACACACATATGCACATATGAGGCTGAGTGACTAGACACATTCACTCTCAAAGGAGTACTCACCGTTTATTCCCTCATATCCTTCACTGCACTTTCGGTGCTTTTTAGGCGCCTACTCCAGCCGCTTCGAAGCTGACACCCCCATTCTGCATTTTATAAAAGACACACACTCTCCACCTACCCCAGTTTTTTTCCCCCTGAATTTTAACAGTTCGTCGCGTTGCTAATAATGTGTCTTTCATCGCCTCCTTTTGCGCCTACGACTTTTCAATTTCTCTACTTTTTCATGTTTACTTAATTTTTTTCAAACTTTTTTTCGTTTTTAATTTTTGCGCAAATTACTTTTGCGAAAATGAAGCGTTTTTATGTCCCAAAGCGTCGCGTTTACATATCCATATGTTTTCTTTAACGTTTCTTTCATTTTTGTTTCTTCCATCTTTTTGCCGCCACAAACGACTGATGCGGCCTGCAGCGCCCACCAAAGGCGACAATGCGTTTTCGATGAGGAAGCAGAAACAGTTGGCGCATCAAGCGGTATACAAACATATATACATTAGGGCGATGAATTTGTACTCGAGATTTTTTCGACTATGTGCGTATATGACAGAAGGGGTCTATGTGTAATTCTAAGCAAATTTGCCGAATAAACCATAGACCTAAAATCAATTTGGAGTTTGCCAAATTGTGGAACTAGATTTCTTAGAATTTTGCTGGAGTGTCGTCAGGAAGTGCTTAAATTTTGCATAAAACATGCTATAAGGGGTTTTTTTTGGTATAAGGAATCCATTTCAGCACTTACATTTTTCTCAACACTTCTACCAGAGGGCGCAACAATGACAATTTTCACATTTTCTTCGACATATATTTTCGCAATTTGACAAACTCAAAACTGCTTTTATTTAGACTCATGGCTTCTTCGGCAAATTTGTGCATACTAAAAAAAAATAAACAAAAAACTGTTCTGCCCTAATATACCATACTTACATTGATAGAAAGTCGTATTCTTGTTTGCTTCGCTGCCTTTGCTTTACTTTGCAAAGCTTTGGTGAAATTGCAATCAGAGATGCCGCATGAAAGCAAAAAAGCTGTCGCACGTTCGTTGTCGCTTGGCAGGACACTCAGCACACAGAGAGAAAAGGTGCCGCACGGAAATGTATACACAAATTTGTATTTGCTTTAATTTCGGTGTAAATGTGTGAGCGTGCGCTTGCTTGCATTTACACTGCGGATGAAAGGAAAACAGCAGCGT
>NW_016171814.1:0-1938 GCF_001687245.7 Rhagoletis zephyria
CTATACACATGCATACATATATGTATATTAATATATATAAGAGTGCAGACTTTTTTGCAAAAGACCTGTTGTCCGCTACATTTTGCATGAGAGATAAATTGACCCAATTAACTTAATTAAATTAAACTGAAAAATTTTGGAATGGGGTTGTAAGTGTATTGCTGTACCAGCGTACATAAGTATACAAATGTAGGTACATATATTTTAAATATTTATAAGTTGACAGAAATAGAGGGACAGCTAAGGCAAAACACAATCGTCTTTCGTATTTGAAATCTTGCAAGAAACCTTGCATACAATTAGGGGATTCACAAGACGTGTTAACCGTCGTAAAATCTTAAGGTTAACATCTTTTTTAATTAAAATGGTTTTAGGGGATTTCTAACTAAACCGAAATTCTTTTAAACTGATAAAGAATATATAATTAGCCAACCCCCCAACCATTTTAACCGCTATTTTACATAAACAAGTGTTAAGCTTAAGATTTTACGACGGTTAACACGTCTTGTGAATCCCCTAAATGTGTGCGTATATATGTATACATATCGCTGATTTACTAGATAAAAGATTGTCATAACTCAAAAAGCGTAATTTTTCAGGGAATGCGTTAAAAGTTTTCACTTTGCTCACGAAATATAGAAAAAAGGGATGTAGCTTTAAAATCTTCTTACGGGGAATTTATACAAGATTTTAGCACTTAATTTTTACACAATATAAATAATGCAATAACGAGTAATTTTGTATCAAAATTTAGTAAATGAGCGATATGTAGATACATAGTACATAAATATATACTACATAAATATACTAGTTGTAATCGCATATAAATAACTAAGTAAGTTCACAAAGATTACTATACGCAACATAAGCTCATATAAAGGGTATTTCAATGCGCGCTTAAGTTGGCTTAAATGGCTATGGTAATCATGCGCATAAGGAAACGGGAAGCAGGAAGGGCTATTAAAAGGTTGGCTCCAATTAAAATTTTTTTGATTTCTGATTCTGAAGAAGCAGTAGAGGATAAGGGAACGTAAATATCTGCAACCGGATACCAACTTTCGCTATCACTAAACTGCTTAAGCTAAAATTTTATCTGAATTTTTGGCGATCTCCAAAAATTGCGATATTGTCTTCACTGTTTCTAAAAAAATTTGTGTTTATCCGCGAAATAGTCAAAATAGAATTAATTAGTAACAAAAACAATACCTGCCGCAATTTTGGATTACATTTTTCCCCCTCTAGCGTAACCACGAGTTATAAGTATGTACGTTACAAAGCCATTCACGCGGATTCGCAAAGAGCATTAAGGATCGGCCTTCGCGCAAATCCTTCGGAGAACCTACGAATCCTTTCACCATTTGGAAAGAGAGGCTAGTGGGGCAGTTTAGGCTTACAAAAGCTGTATGCACCAATGCTTTTCAGAAGATCCGTCCTCATTTGCGTGAAAGCACAGTAAAGGGACTTCTCAAAACTGTGCGATTTCTTGCAACTTCGAAATTTTTTGCTCAGTCAAAGCTCTTTTCGCACATTTTTTTTTCAACAAATTTATTCGGAGTATTTGAGAATATGAAACATTAAACGAAAATTAATTACGGTTTAAAAGCTCTACATTTACATTTCGTTTACGATTTCGGAGTAGTAACTTAACTTATACATAATTCTCCAGAAGTTTTTGTTTTTGGTAACTGCAAACTCTTTCTTAAAGCCCCGCTTTATGTGCAAGCAGGACAAAGCAATGTTGCCGTTGAGAATTTTCAGAAAGTCAAAAAAAAGGGGTCATTGACGAAAAAATGGGTCACCATTTTATTTTTGCTTTTCTTTACTAGTAGAAGAATAAATCTTTTGAATTTAAAAAGAAAATAGCGGGGCAAGCTTTACACAAAACAGGGTTGCAAACATACACATAAATCTAGTTGCTGCAAGGAGAAGAATTGCATT
>NW_016171814.1:12410-13895 GCF_001687245.7 Rhagoletis zephyria
TAGTAATAATTAATTTATATGAAATTTTTGAAGTTAATTTGAAATCGGTCCATATCACGTAAATTTTAATTTTCTCCGAAAAGTTTAGGTTTAAGTCTTAAAATATAATACATTTTTTAATTGCGGTGGAAAACCACATCTTTTTTGATGATGCACCCTAATGTATCTAGATGTCCAGTTACACTCGCACACGCTATAACGGTTAAATGACGCAAAAAGGTTAAATTTATTAATTCAGCTGTAAAAGTAACAAGTCATAGCGATTGTATACAAACATACATATGTATGTGTGTATGTGAATAGATGCATACAATTTGGTTAAAAAAGTTAACATATGCGGTTGGTTGCGTATACGCCATGTGTTACAAATATGCAACGTCAGCGCTTTAATACGATGCTCACATGAGCCGATTTTACAGGCAACTTTTAGTTGAAAGCAACAATCGCCTGTTGTGAATGGTCTTTCAACTAATCGCTTCCAATGAAGTTGGCGTGCAGCCAACTTTTGATTCAACTAATCTCCTCTAAAATTGCCTGGAAAATCGCCTCATGTGAACACTGTTTAAGGGTAACAAGCTTCCTAAGGCAGTGTTAGTTATTTCTTAAGCGAGTTCGCTTGCTTAGCTATTAAAAAACTTATTTTGATTAATATCTCAGGGTGATTTTGCGGAGTATGACGTCGGCGCGCAAGAAATACTTACTTAAAATGCACTATAAATGTGTATACACACTCCAATTTATGTTACTATTTATTCATTTTTGGATATATACATACTTTTTTTTTTTTTTGGAACCCTTGCGCATGTTATGAATTTTCATCGTTCTTCTTTGTGGTACTTTATTTAAAAAAATTAATTTGATTGCTATTTTGTTAGCTATTAGGTCTTTATGTATGCTGCCGTATAACTTTCGATCAAATGGACCGTTTCCCATAATTCATTTTTTGTAACGGTTAGGTGGTACCTCAAGGCTTTACTTCCGATCTTTTAGGGGCATCAATATTACATAGTTACATCCCGAGCTAATGAAAGGAGGTAAAAAGGGGATCAATAAACTACTTATATATACTTTTTCTAAGAAGTCAGAGAAACCTTTTGATAGATAATTACTTTGCCTTCCACATTGTAATTCTTTTTTTATTCTTACACGAAGTTCAGCAAGAAAGCGGAAGTAGTAATATTGAGATCGAGCAATAGTTGGAATCGACCACTTTTGATTTGTATACATTTTGGTCAGAACTTTTCATCAGAGGAAAAAAATAAATTTTTTTTTCAAATGTTATGTAAAATTCTAAATTTTATAATTTCAGAGATTTTACATTTTTATTTTTTTTTTTAATAACAGGTTCCGGAGCAGTTTAAAATGACATTTAGGGATATAAAGAAAAAATAAATAGTAATATTCGAAAAATAAGAAACCTTACCGAATTTTCATATAAGAAAAGTTGTAAAAGCTGCCAGGGATTATTGTCTGACAGCTGGATGA
>NW_016171815.1:0-13895 GCF_001687245.7 Rhagoletis zephyria
AAAATTAATATACCCTTGTGCACAAGTGCGCTCGGGTATAAAAATTCAGCAAAACCAATTCACCCTCCAGAGGAAGTTACGTATACGCACCGTACATCTTTAACTGTACTTGCGCTAAATAAGAGAACCGCAGCAAAATTTTCTCAACACTCTCGCTGCATTTTTAAGAGAGCAGCATTCACATTGACAGAGGCATTTCACTTGGCTGGAATGTTTGAAAATTTGCCGCTATTATAAAAACCAAAGCACAAATGGCCAAAGCGAGCAGTTGAATGGCGGCAGCAGCGGTGGTAACAGCCGAAAATTTACCGGTAAAAGTAGTGGTAACTGTTGTTTCGAGGAACACACACAAGGTGTGCGCATATGTGGTAGTGAAAGTAAGGATAAACGCATGATTTTTTGTCGTTTTTAAATTTCGTGCAAGAACAAGCGCGCCCTTTGAAGAAGTGAATTTTTGAAGTAATTACCAAAATAAATGTTTTGGTTCACTGATTTCAAACGCCGAAGAATATTTTTATGGGCTAATAAAAATGGAAAAAGGCAAAAAGGGACTTAAAAAAGAAGTTAAAAGCGCAAAAATTGCAAGTAAAAAGTTTTCAACGGAAAATCAAATGAATAAAAAGCCAATCAAAGCACTCAAGCGTGTGACATGTGAATATGTGGAAATGTGTGTGTGCTTTTGCTGTGCGCTAATGCGGCAAATGAAACAACAACAAAGAAAAGACAACACAATAATCAGCAGCAGCAGAAAATAGCAAATAATGAAAATAATAAATATTAAATTTTATATGCACAAATACACATACATTCATACATACATATCCAGCAATATTTCCGATTTTGGTGAATTTGTCGTAAAAATAAATTGCGGTTAAACGCTTGAATGGCTTTGCTTTGGATTTACCTCCAACCAATACTAGTTCGCCGCCATAGCGTGACGCCAAACAATAGCTGACCGACCGGTCGGTCGATTGTGGCGATCGACAGCCACAACGGCGAGCAAATCATACACAACTACATATTTGTATAGATACAACTTAGGAATAAAACAAATAAACATACATACATACAAACAAGCATGTACAAATATTTCTTTAGCACTTACCAGTAGTGTGCGGTCAACTAAGTGTGTATTGCTTGTGTGTATCGCCTTTGTGTTAATGCTCGCTTTTATGTCGGCACTATAGCCAAGCATATGGTACACGCTGGTGCTGAAATGACAAAAAATACTTTTCCAATACAATTTGTGTGCTTCTCTGTGTGCTTGCATGCTCATGAAAAGTTTGCAGTTGATTGAAAATTGTAATTTAGTGCAGAGTAGTGGAAACTGGCAGAGGAAATATGAAAGCAGTGAAAAAAAACACATTAAAAATATTGCGAAATTTTTAAGTGAAATAGTTGCAACCGTGCGAAGTGATGAGTGAATATTTTTCTGGTGAATGCATTTAAATCGAAAAAGGAAATAAATTTTAGACATATAGAAAATTTTGGCAGTTCATACTTTTGTAAAATCGAGAGAATAAGGCAAAAAATGGCTAAATTGAGAATCGTTTAAAAAATTAATTGATCCAAGAAAATCTTGAAACAAATTTGTAAAAAAATTTAGAATTAAAAAAAAGATTATACGAAAATATTTTTTTTTAAATTAAGTGAGAAAAACTAGAAAAATTATCAAAAAATATTAAAAAAGTTTTTATGAAAAAAATAATTTTTCGCGAAAAATTGAAATTTGCCTGAAATGCTCCAATGGAATTAAAAATAATTGCTTATGTACACTACGGAAAATTTGGATATATATATTGAAAAAAATGTTGACTATGAAAGATAGGTGTTCAAAAATATATAAACAAAGTTAAATCAAAGTATTGAAGTTGTTTGCTGGGTGTAGCTCAAATCCATGTTTTTGCTTTCATTTAACACGGCCGAAGCAGCTGGTTCTCTTTAGTTTGCAAAGACAAAACACAGGAATAAAATGTTTGGTATAGAGATTTTTTAAAAGCCTTTTTTTAATTTAAAATTGAACTAAAATTTTTTTCCATATAAATTAACACAAACAAATTGCAAAATAATCGCACTCCCTTTTCAAGCTAAAAATAATATAAATTTTTTAATTTAAAATTGGCATACATACATATATATGCACATAATCTGTATTATTATGAATTGGCAGTAAATTAAATTAAAACTTTTTCTTAAAAAAAAATGTATGGCGAAATTAAAGACTTTCACGTTTGAAAAAAGTTCTTAATTTGCATTTTCTGTAATTACAAATTCTGCGTCTTCGCAATTTTAAATTTTTTAGGTAAAATTTTTATATATTTGTGGCAAAAAAATTTTGTTCCCCAAACAAAACAAAAAATAATTGACTTTTAAAATTCCCACTAATCAATTTTTTAAAACACAAACTTCAATTTTCTTTTATTAAAAAACCTTAATATTCTCCTTTGCACTACCTTAGAAGTAAATAACAAATTTTAAAAAAATTTTAAGCTAATAGAACGTTCTATAAAAAGTTGCAAGATTTTCATATTTCTTAAATTTAAACGAACTAAAAATTGTGATCTAATTTTTTCCAAAAATTGTAATTCTTTTCAGTTTTGAGGAGTAAAATATTCAAAAAAATATGCCCTTTAAACCCAAATATTGTTCTGAATAAATTTATTTGGAAAACATATGAATTTTAAGAGCTACTTGACAAAATGGCACGTAAAAATCTTAATTTTAGATAATTTTGATACATTATTTTTTTTGGAAAATCTTTTTTTCTTACATTTCAACAGCTTTCTATTCCCACCAATTTTTTACGGTGTACTTTTCGTCTGATTTGTCTTGGACACTACATATATATTTATATATTTTTTTAGAAATTTGCCGCAGCTTTGTTGAAAAAATGTATACTGAACTAAGTTTGTTAAGGAAAAATGTTTTATTTTGCAATTTTAATAAGAATAATTTATTTTGTATATTTTTTTTGTGCATCAAAGTTTTAACCTTTTATTTAAAAAGCCCACAAAATTGTAGCTCAAAATATATTTTTCGATTTTTGCAAAAAAAAAAAAAATGTATTTAAAGCATGCAGTGTTTTTAAAAGTATAAAATTTTTTAATGAACTAGAAAAGATACAGAAAACTATTTAAAACTACTCGAGCAACCCTAGTAAGAAGTGCAAAAAAACTTACAAAATGATCACCAAGCAATTTTGATGTCTTCAATCAAAAAAGACAAACCAAGAACAATATCAAAATGTGTGCAAAATTGTAACAAAAATACAAAAATTAGCCAGCAACCCAGCGCCTAAAATCGCACCAATCGGTTGTACAAAACTCACAACTCCACCCGCACCCACGACACCGTCCTAGCCGGCGATGCTTTTGGAGCTCCTCGAATATGCCACAAGACTGCTGAGAAACAATATGACAACAATTATACTCGCAACAACAACGGCAACAGCAACAGCAACAGCGACAAATAACATCACAACAAATTTCAACAACATCTCCATCCCAACCGGCGCCACCCCCGTCGTCACCACTACCCTTACATCACTTCAGACCACACTACGCAACATGCTACCCGAACGTCCTGCCGCAACGACACCAGCACTTGAGACCTTTAATTCTACACTTAAGACGCTTTTTAATAAAACACTCGCCAATGTGGCGCAAGCTAATTTAAGCGATTACACCACACCGTACACGTTGCTGCCGCCCCTCAACAATGTCACTGGCATCAGCACGGGCATTGGCATCGGCATGGAGGGGAGTGCGTTGGACAGTGGTGGTGCAACAACGGTGATGTCGTCTGTTCTACCAACGCTACCTGTGACGCGCTATACCATGGAGGCGACTACATCGTTACCTGCGCAGACAGTGGCCACTTTCATGGCGGCGGGGCATAAAAATCGCGCCACGATAATTGTTTATCCTACAGGTTGGTACATACATACATACATATATATATGCACATAAGTGGTATTGTGTAGAGTTAAGTGCGAAAAGTACTGCCGTTTGCGATTAAATTAGGCGCATGAAAATAGGTTGAACTCCTGCTGAGCCTTGAGTGCATCTAAAAGAGTTCTAGTAAAGAAAGGATTTTGTTGAAAAAGCCGGTTTATGTACATACAGATACAGACTGAAACCCTAAAGTATCCAAGCGCGAATACCTCCTGCACCCCAACTAATGATTTTTAGCTTTTTTCGAATGACATGGAATCCTGGTACTCCTTACAAGACTTTATCCTTTGTGACCTATTTTGATTTCCATCTGATATTTCACACAATTAATCCTCTAGCTATGTGAAAGCATCAGCTATTTTTGGACAGAAAAATCTCTTTACTTGGTACGAACCTAGGTGGTGGGGATTGGGCTGGCTCAGGGTAGTCTGCAGGGCTCCACCTCAGGAACTCAGCTAGAGCCACTCAGCAAATGTTGAGCCAACGCTGGCAACCTTCTGGTTTTTGTGGAAATAAGCGAGTGGCCTCACTAGTCGGAATGTCATATTTGCGGAGTAAGTTTTTAGACTATGTGTGGGCTCCGTTATTGGCCAACAATCCAGAGTAGTAATGCTACTGAACTTTCAGTAGATTGGATGACGAAGTCTGAACCGATGCTTAGTTCCGGTATCACGGTGGGCAGGAGTCCATAGAGCGTGTTCAAACCTGTTCAACTGGCACGACTCTTCAGGGATTAGAAAGGTGGTTGTGGTTTGTGCCAGGTCAATACGGAGTTGTATTTCATCCCTATGTCGATCCAAATTACGGCAGAGGTTTCGAGTAGACCTCGAGCTCTACCAAGGTGGTTGGTATTCACATTTCACAAAGTTGATTCGTACCGATAATGATAATGCAGTCTTTTTGAGCATCGCGAGGTGATGCCTTCCTCGCCTGGGCTCACATAAAACACATCGGACCCTGAGCTGTCTTCCTTAGACAGTGCTAGTATTTGAAGTAGTTAAATTCTAAGGATCTACAGAAAGGGATTGGCTCATAAAGTTAAATATTATTAGAGCTATGAGCTAAATAAAATTCGTTTGTTTCCACTAGACTTTTAGATAGACTTTTCTGACTTAATGTATTCACAACTTAGGGTAAAAAATTAGTATAGCGGTAACAAAGAGCATCGAGCAATGCGTCGATTTCAAACGCATATGTTTGAAGGGAAAAAGGGAGGTCTGGGAAAATCGGCGTCAGCTCCTTCTAAGGAAATTAGATCCCAAAGCACACACACCTTAACCCAAGGGCGAGGTGCGGCACCTGCTTTAAGGCTAAACCGGGAGGATGCTGCTGATAGAACCGTTGGAAAGGTTATGATTTGATTTCACAGCCATAGTGACTGAGGGAATTAAATACAAATACTAGTCGAGGCGATAGTCGCTCTCTAAGTTTTTTGGTCTGAGACTTCCGAAAAAAAATCCTCCATCTAAACTACTACACCGATTCGGGAATACCTTTAAAAAAAAAACGGTACCTTTTCTTGCATGTAATCGGTGAGAGTCTGTACATCATCCCTGCTAAGATTTAGCAACTACACATAAAGTGCCATAGAGTAAGTTTTAGATAAATAGAGTTTTAGATACAAAGGATCTGTCGTGCTTCACATTAAGCAAGTAGGTCGGCTCTTTCATTGGTACCAAAGCTTCTGGTAACCCCTTCTCGGATAAACGAGGTTTATTAAAAAAACATACCTAGCACATCGGGTCGGTCTTGCCAATCTTTGGCAAAAAATCTCTCTGGAGTAAAGTCTGTGACAAAGCCAGGGTCTAGCTCCACCCTGATCCAACCGGGTCAAGTCTGCACGGCAGCAGGGGAAGCCTATCATACAGTCATCAATACCAGCCATGCCCTTAGGCATGATGGTGGTGATGCCTCCATAGCCTCTGGATGTGGGCAGACTGGCATCTTTGACACTGTCTCAAGATAAGTCAAGGATGCCAACTTCTCCACCTCTAGTGGTAGACTCGACGCTAGGGCAAATCTTGCTAGTCTACCTTCGGGAAGCTCTGCCGGCCATGTCCAAAAACAAACCAGTTGCGCTGTCACCTCCCCAGCTGTGGTTTCTCCTAAAAGGGGAATATCGGCTTCAAATACTGTGGAATCAGTTTACATGCCCAACTCAGTGAATCCCGACGTCAACCCTTCTGGTTGCACGCTAAAACTTCCTGCCAAAGCAATTGGTGCCTCTGAAAGGAACTATCGTCCAAAATGATCAGCTCTGCGTATCATATATATATTACATATAGGCTGAAAGATGCCAAACAAGAGGACTTGACCGAAGAGCAAATTAGCTCTAAAGCTTGGACAGAACCTTCCCCGGAGAATCACCAAGAGAAAGCCAAAGCTGACCTTCGAAAGCGGAAGTGCTCGTAGGAGGACAAAACGTCCGCGGGGAAGAAAAGAAAAGGCCTTCCAATACCCAAATGGAAGCAAACAGGGAGACTAAAAAATCCTTTGCCGATGTGTAAAGCCTGAAACACTATGCATATGTATTTTTCACGTCCGAAGGCGCTCCAATTTTCTTAGTCCTTAAGTTCTTAGACTTTCTGACGAATATCTTTCGATTGCGCTCAGCTAAAGGCTAAGCTGAACTGGGCTGAACTGGGCTGATATAAGTGTGTTAAGCATACATAAAGACTGAACTGCAAGTAGTTCTGAAGGGTATCAGCTGGTTTTGGGTATATAAACTTTTTGGTGTCTTCTTACTTAACCGCTTCCACTACAAAAAACTACAAGCGCAAGTAAAAAAAAATCAATTCCACGCGGCGGGTTACAAATTAGCATATATCGACAACAACAAAATTGTCAAACAGATGCAAATACTTTGCAACAGGGCGGAGTAAGTAAGCAAGCTTACGTCAGCCGTCAGCCGTCAGCCAAACGTATAGTTAGATATATATATATATATGTATGTAACTAGGTAGTCAAGTAAGAAGTTAACGAACTCTTTAGCAGCGAAACTTTCTTAACACTTCCTCTTCACAAACTCAGCCTCTTTCCTATAAACGCCACCAAGCGCCAAGTTGTTGTGTGAAAAGTGTTGGATTATGTAGTGTTGAAGCAGCCCATTTGAGCTTAGTAAACTTTTTATTCGGTTTTTTTTTGTTTTTGTTTTTGTTGTTTCTTATACGAAAAGTTTTACCTTACGAGAAGCGAATCTTAATGCGCGCCCGCACATGTTTTGCTGCCGAAAAGTTGTGTGCGCTTCGTGCGAAAGTATTTGTGTGCAGCATGAGTATGTGTTTACGTGTTAGTCCTATCAAAATAAATAGCAAAGCTTTGCTTCTTGCAAGTATACCTGCTGCTGTTGGCTGACGCGCTAACTGCCTTACTGCCTGGCTGCTGGCGGAAGCATTGCATGTCCTGGCTTTACTTGACTTGGCTTAACTTACACTCTTCCTTGTTTTTGTTATTTTAGTTTGCTTGAGTGAGATTTATTTAAGCAGATGACACGCGTTTTCATTTTGTACCTAAACAACTAAGCAAGGCAAGCAACTTTGCTCATTAAAGATTTTCTCAGCGCACTAAATTGATATAATAAAAAAGAAAAATTGTTTAAGTTTCTTGCTCATATGAGACGAACCGAGCGGAGCGGGCAGCGATATGCTGTTTCCGAGTTGGAGCAGGGGGGTGGGAAGCACATCTGGCGTAGATATGCGACCAGTTGGAAAATCGCACAATTCAGGCGGAAAAGCGATTTGAGGTCTGACATGACTTTGGTAGGGAGTTGGGGAGGGCGTATGGATAATAATGACTTGAAAATGATAAATGTATTTACTTAATACGCATTTGTGGTCTTATCTTTTATGAGTTGAATGATTGATGTACGAAATTAAGCTATGAAATCATACGTTTGCTACTTTTCGTTCGGACTGATGAAAGTTGAACCAGACTGTCTAAAAAGTTATCTCAAATTGGCTGAATGTATGCATATACCGAAATTAATTTTGACTGATTTTTATTAGTTAATAACGAATAATGAATCTGTGGTTTTGATCGTTTCATGTTATTGATTACCCCCTTAAAGCTTTCACAGGCTTGAAATGATGTGATTTACCCTTTACTTTGTCTTTAAGGACTATGGGTACCCAGACCCATAATAATAAAGTCCACTTTATCATTAAGAGGCTTTCGTTAAACAGAATGGCCTTCAAAAACGTTTGCGTTTCATCAAATTTCATGATCATAGGTACTTTGGTTGTCGACATATTTACATTTTTATTGCTCGTTGGTATGTTTGTACCAGCTCTTTGTACATAAGGGTTAATAACATAAGAATTTTTACTAGAAAAACTCGCTTAATTGGGCACCAACAAAGGCGAATTCATATAAGGTGGTGTTGCTGGAACAGCTGCTTTAATTCGCCTCGGTACACATATGTCAAAACTCCTTATGAGTGAGTGCGAAAGTAAGCGTGTAGGCATTTTATTTCCCTCTTCCTCCTTGAGCCGATTAAAGCTGAAATTTGACATTTGCGTGGCACCAACATACTTTTTTTTTCTTTCCAATACCTTTTGGAGCGCATTATCGCTTTTCACCAATTTTTTCACTAACATTGCCATAAATCTTCTCATTCTTAATTTCAATATACATATGCATATACATATTTATGTACATACGTACCAACGTATGATTGTGTATGTCAGCCAGTGGCGGATTTGAATATTTGCCACCCCTATGCAATTCAAAATTTGACGCCCTTTTTCCGGAAAGAAAAATATTTTGAAGTAAAAGTACCAGTTTTGGAACGATTAGCAGTAAATAGTAATATCCAAACTTATGTTATTTACTATATTTTTTTACAATTTAGATGAAAAAGTGGTATTTGCCTTGAGTAAAGATTTTCAGCTTTTAAAGAATGCCATCATCAAAAAAGTGTTTTCACTTGATAAGTTACAATCTCCAAAAAACTAAATTAGTATTTTAAAATAGTATCATTTAAATACTATCAAAAATACCTAACAGTGTTGTCTTATTTTCTGATTGCGCAATTGAATCTCAAAATATATGTCTTAAAATTTACAAACACAAATTCTACTTTCAGTGTCACTAACTTGAAGAAAATTTTTTTTTTCAACTCATATTTTGCCGCCCCTCAATTTTGCCGCCCTAGGCACCTGCCTATGTTGCCTTTACGGTAAATCCACCACTGATGCCAGCTAATGCACATTACATCTATGCACTAAATTTAGAGGATGGTAAGAAGTTCTATCTCTTATCAGCTTGTCAGCTGCTACCAAACTCGTTAGCGCCCTTCTAAACAATTTTCTTATAACTTTTCGAGTGTAAATATACGTATGTATACGGTGACCATTCGTACCGGTTTTGGCGGGACAGTACCGTTTTTAAGAAAACTGTCTCGCTGAATATTTTTTAGAAGTCAGGACGTATAAGTGTCCTGATTTTCAGTGTTTTGTTTATTAATTTATTAAGACTCTCCCTGTACTCTGGCCCAAAAATAATTTTTCGTACAAACGAGACAGCACTTTCGTTATACCAAAGGGCATAGAATATAGCCTGTATGCTTATTAATAATATAATTAATGAAACTATCAAAAAATATACTAATACCCTACCTACTAATACCCTCAAAAAATAATGAATATGAAAATCATAAGCTGTAGATAGAGTGGCGAAAATATAAATAGCGAAGAGATATTATAGTTTTCTCCCTTTCGATTATTTAATTTTTATTTATTTTTCTGAAAGTGTGGCCATGTAAGTCAGAATTTGAAACCTTGTACAAAAATTAGCAAAATCCGACAACGGTTCATCAAAATTGTTTGCTTTTTAATTAGATTTCTTAGAAATATTCTGAGTATGCAGTTTTGTAACCTATTCATTTCGAAGTGCAAATTTTAAGTAGCTAGAACTTACTGTTGATATTTGGTAAATTTGGTGGAAGGTGTTGCTCATTTTCTCCATACAAAAAAATGTTTGAACAAACTGTGTATGGAAGAAAATGCGCAAACAAAAAATTGCTTCAAATCAACGGTAAGTCCAAGCTTCTTCCAACTTGCACTTTATTATACTAAAATTTAATGGGCTTCTCAACTGAATTCTCAAAACAATTCAAGAAAATCGAATGAAAATATTTCAAATTTTGATGAACATTTATTCAAATTTGTCGAATTTTTATTAGGTGTTCTACAAATTTTAAAATTTTGATTTACATGTGTTTTTAGATAGTAAATTATATGCATTTTCATTAAAAAGTAGTACAAATTTTTCATTTCACTTCATATTAATATTAAGGGCTCAAATTTTCAGGTACATTTTTTTAGTATTTCCCACAAAATTTCGAGGTGGGAGTTAAAAATATAGTCGCCAAAAAAAGCGCCATAATATATATCCAAGAGTGAGGGCACACTTCGCGTACTAGCTTTAATGCTGCTACCACCATCGCCGCTGCTACTGCTGCTGCTACCACTGCTACTGTAACTGTTGATGTCAGTGCTCATTTGTTTCAGTTGCGCGCTATTTAACCTTTTTGTGGCAATGGTCTTTTTTTTTGCTTTTCTGTTGTTTTTTGCCTTTTCGCTTGTTCTACTTCACTTTACATATCCTTCCGAAATATTTCATGCGTGTATGTAACTTATATTAGTTTGACTAGAGAGCGCGTGTGTTCTAAAGTTGTTTATATGTATGTGTATATAGCGCATATTAAATTCCCCAATGAAAAATTTACGTAATCTATCAACGCATGCCAGGCAGTGAGCACACTGAAACATGCACGTCAATTATATTTACTTATTTAAGTGCATACATGTGCATGTTTTTTTGCAATCTTTTTACACTTTATATATGTTGGCTGTTGCAACAGTTTGCGCATTTTAAATTTCATTTCAACAATTTCAACAACTTGTGTGTATAAATATGGCACATACACACATATGTAGATACATCCATTCATTCGTGTATTTGTAGCTACACTTGCTGTACGTCGCTTTTGTTCTTGTGTTCTAGTATTCCCTCAGCGGCCATGGCGTATACGTATGTAAGCTCAATTTGTATTCTGTTTAGTTTATTAAAATGTAGTTAAATATTAAAGTTGCCCCAGTGACTTTTTTCGATTGATGCCGACACACATGCACGCATACATACACATACACATACGCATACCTTCATAATTTGTATAGGTATGTATTTTATTAATATTTAATGCGTCGATTTATTAAGGTTTCGCGTGAAAGTAAATCCGCATTAAATTTCGACAGCCTTGAAGCTTAAAAATTTTCGACCCTTTTGTGATAAATAGGCAGTAAATCCTGCTGGTATTTTTATATGTATGTACAAGAATATTGTAGCATGTAGCAAAATATTTTTTTGTTTGTTGTGGTTTTATATTTTTGGTACGAAAATATGAAATTAAGAAGATTAATTTGGTAATTTAAAATGACGCCTTAGTCACATGTTTTAAATTTTCAGATAAAACTAAAATAAAATGAAACAAGATAAAGCAACCAGCGAGGTAGTAAGGGTCACTAGACCCAATTTTTTCATGAAATTCTCGTTTTTCCCCCTATCTCGCCACAATGGACACAAGTTAAGGCAAAGTAAAACACAATAAAATACAAAAAATCACAGTAAAAAATGTCATATCAAATATAAACAAATTTATAAAATTTATATTTATGTAGATATGCATATCAATATTTTTGCTAAGAAAAAAAGTTAATTTTAGAAGCGTAAAATTGGAATTTTGAACGAAAAAAAATTTGTGCAGCTTAAAATATTAAAAACGACCATAAAAATTAAAAAAAAACAAAGTTTTTATAAAAACTCTTTTCCCATTTTTTTTACAATAGGCATTAAATTTTACCAAATTTTAAATTCATCATTTATAGTTCGCTATAAAAGTTTTATTAGAGAAAAAAAAAATAAAAAAATTTTTAAATATTACATTCAATATTTGATAAAATCTTAAATAAAAAAATACGAAGGATAAAAAGTAAATACGTATTTAATTAGATACTCAGCCAAAAAATATACTTTAAATTTAAATTTTCAACAAAATCCCCAAAAATCTACGTTTTTTTGAAATAATTTTAAGGTGTAAAAAAATATTCTTGCGAAAATAGTCAAATTAAAAAAATTTATGTTGGTTAGAGGAAATAAAAGTTTAGTGCTTGAAAAACATCAGACAATTTATTTTTGATTTTGCGCTTTATTTAATAAAATCATATATTATGTGAATAAGGTGGCGTTTTGCCTTTCAAATACATTTTTTGTGGAGAAAATCTGTGTTAGAGGGCAGATAAATTTTGAAATTGAATTGAAAAATGGCCCTTAGACGAAAATTAAAACGATAACAATATCTATTTGAAATTTTATCCTAAATATTTAGAATTTCAACTTTTTTGTAAATATAATTAATGATACAGAAGTAAATTTTAAACCAATTTAACAGAAAAAAATAAAATTTTATTAAAAATTGGATGTGTTTATATTTCTAAATTTAAATGAAGATAACATAAACGTTTAAAAAATACTTGTTAATCCGTTCAACAGATATACTTTTGCGATAAAATTAAAATACAAAATGAAAGTGTAAGCAAAGTACAAAATTGTAAACAAATAACCAAATAGCTAAAAAACAAAAATTAATTTTCATCCAAGTTTAAGAAATAATTGTAAAGCCTTTCATTTAAAATATACTCTTGCGACAAAATTCAAATATAAAACGAAACTATAAATAAAGACAAAATTATAAATAAACAACAAAATTAAAAAAAAAAACAATATTTCGACAAAATACTAAAACAAATGTAAACTACTGTTTACAAGTTTATCAAAAGTTTTTTTTTGATAATTCAACTTAAAAAGTAAACAATTTAAAACGGAAAATACCAAAAAAAATCTATGTATTTTTATACTTACATTTACAAATTAAAAAATTATTAGGAAAATACTTGAAATTTGTTGGCTGCAATTGTTTCAGACAAAATTCATAGAGATAATAGAAATTAATTTAAAAAAAAATATCGCTTTTTGCAATTGAATAATAATAATAATAATAGATTGGCGCTTACATATATGTTAGTGTTTGGCCGAGCCTCTCCTCCGATTTGTGTGATGTTGTCACACAAAGCGGAGGGACCTACAGTTTTACGCCGCCCCGAACGGCGATTGTATTTTTATGAGAAGCCCGGGTGCTGATGAGTGAAAGTGCACACTACTTACCACTACACCACAACGGCCGATTTGCAATTGAAAGTAGTTTAACATTCTAAATATTTAATTTAAAATAAATAAAAAATTATAGAAAGATTGAAATGCTTGCCAAATGATGACATTACATAAAAATAAATTTTGAAATTGCAAATTTGTAATTAGAACTTTGAAAAAAAATTATAAACTTTAAAAATTTTTTTTAAGCAATGGCATTGCTTACTTAAAATTTGTTTTAAAATTTAATTTCAAAATTTACTATATAATTAAAAAAATATCATTCACAAGATTTAGAAAAACTAAAATTACAGCTTTTATACTTTGAATTGAAAAATTTAAATTTCACTTAATTTTCAAAAAAAAAAAAATGTAATTTGAATTAGTAAATATATTTGAAAAAATCAGCAATGTAAATATTGACAGTGCTAACATTTGAGTTGCCAATTTTTTCATTTAAATTTTAAAAATATAAAGTACTAGTCAAAGAATTAATTTTAATGAGTACAAACGTTTTTTTTTTAATAGTAAAAAACGACCAAGCATTTTTGTTTTGTAATTTCAAAAACTTTGAATTTTAGGAGTCCACAAATATCTTTCCTAACGCTTGGTATACAGTTCTCAAGAAAGACGAAAAATTCGCACAAAATATCGTTCAAGAAAAAGAAAAGAATTTTCTTTTTTTAACAAATTTCTTCAATCAGTTTACACGTCTCAAGAAAAAATTATTTTTTG